>NW_026885232.1:0-66264 GCF_032173495.1 Musca vetustissima | reverse complement strand
AATTTCCGATCCGCCGACTCGAGCATTTCTTTAGTCGTTTCTTCAGACGTTTCCAAATAGAGAATACACGATCTGAACTTATCCTCTGTTTCTTTCCAAACTTTTCCTAGTTCGGCGCTACGGACTTCCAGAGCAAAAATATTTATATCTTCGGGTTTCATTGCCCGGATATATTCAACAAATTTGACAAAAGAGTCAGAAACTCTGATAAAACTATCAAAAGGAGTAAACATATTGGAGTCTTAAATGCAAAAACCGCTCAACAATCAAAAAGGATTACGAAAAATGTCCAAATGTAATGATTTTCTAAATCAAGAAATCGAATTATGGAGAAAATGCCAATCTGGTTTCGATTATTAACCAATCGGTCCAAATTATTCCCAAGAAACACCAACTTCCTTAAGGAAAATTCCAAAAATCGAAATAAAAATTAAAAAATCGACCAAATTTTCCAATATTTGGATAAAATTCCAAAAAATGTCCAACAAGTTTTCAAAATTCCGACGAATTTACCACAATTTTAAATGAAATATAGCTCAAATTCGCTAAAACAATCCAAATATCCGAAATAATATTTGAAAACCGATAAAAATTGTTCAAAAAACAAACCAAAATTGTTTAAATGACAAATAAATTCCAAAAATCTCGAAAATTTCCAAAATATTCCCAAAGAATATCAAAAACCACAAAAGGTTAACCAAAAATGTGTGTAGCGTACACGTAACAAAGAAGAAACGAAAGAAAACAACTCAACAAGGCGAGCGACGGCTGCCTAACAAATGGTATTATGTGTATAGCGTGTGTGTATGGTTAAACGATAGGCTAGCGGTGGCTAGCGTACGTATGTCAACCAACGTAACAATGTAAGTATAATTGTGTATGGTGACAACCAACGTACGTACGTTAACCAGCGTAGGTATGTAAATATAATTGTGTATTGTCGATCAGTGGAAAAAGAAACAAACGAAAATATTTTTGCGTTTGGTTATTATTATTTTTTTCTTGCTATTCTAATAGAATGCAACCAAATATTAGAGTGAGTGGGGGTGTTTCAAATTATTTATATTTATTTTAAAAATAATTTAATATTTTTTCTTAATACACCAATTGTTTTTTAAAAACTTTTAATAGAAAATTTATTAAATATTAATCACTCACTTTTTAGAATAAAACCACAAATTAAATACGAAAATTTTTAACAATTTTTTTTTTCTTTTTTCACTGATCGCGATTAGTCCGTCCGCGACTAATATACGACAGACGGAGAGACAAACGAAACGACAAAACGTTGTAAAGCGGCCGTTGTATTTTTTGTTGCAAATAGGCCGTCGAATTTGTTTATGTTTTGGTTGTTATTATTATTTTTGTTTTATGTTTTTTTTTTATTGCGAGCTCACAAAGAAAATAAAAGCACTGCACTGACCTACCTGTTTTTGTTTATGAAGATGATAATTATGATGAGTTTAGGGATGATGATGTATAGGGATGGTGATGATGTTGTGTTGTTGTTTTTTGCTGCTGAAAATGCAAACAATAAACCAATTAGAAAATCGTTTCCAAAAGCTCGTCTCCGGTTCGAATGGACCAAAATGTTGACGCCGAAATTGCGTGCAAAATAGAAGAAATAAAAACACGAACGTTTTTAGATTTAAATTAAAATAAAGGCAGTTGCTTTATTGATAAAAAATAGAAGAGTGGAAAAATAGAGTGACAGATTACCTGTTGATTGGTAGGCCAACGAAAAGAGAGTGTTTGAGAGTCAACAATAATAATGGAAGGTGGCGTCGGCGCTAATTCCATACTCGTTAGAATCTGTCATTTGACATTTCAATGTTGTAATATTACGGAGTATGAAGATTGTAACGAATATGGAATTCAATGCGTTTTGAAACACAATAAAAGTGTAAACGCCCAAGAGAATGAAATCAATAGATTTTCTAAATTAAACATATGTTTATTGCTAATGAAAAACTGCGAGAAAGCGTGATTTGTATTTGACATTGGATTGTTTTAAATCATTAGTAGTTCCAATTATACGTGATTACTGTAATTGAACAAACTATTCAATTAAGCGGGTTCGGATAATTGGTTCCTCGGTTAATTGAACAAAAATGTGTGCAAATTTTGATGTGCAATTAACCGAAAAATACTGTATATGGACTTTTATTATACCTGTTATGGGTTTTTCGGATGACTTTATGACTTTGTCATACAAATTTCGTTAGGGTCGGTACAGGTATCAGTTACCTATGAATGTAAAAATACATATTATATGGGGATTTATAGATTTTTCTACCTATGAATGAAAAATCCGCATTTAACTTGAGGAATCAATGAGGGATCTTTTCAATAGGTTGCTATTTTCTTCTGATCCAAAAGTTTGTCTCGTAGTACATCTCTTAACCATCGATATAGTGAGCCACTATCTGAAGAAGTCCTTAAACTACTAGAGGATCCAATGCTACCAACTAATTCAGATAAAACTTCGGATTCTGAATGTGGTTAGTATTTAATAAGTAATGTCTAAATTTTATAAAATATATATAGTTTAATGTTTTTGATGTGTAATATTAACAATAATAAAGATACATATAATAACAATAGTTTTTGCCCTTAACCATCTTTTTACCCTCCAAATGTTTCGGAATTTTTAAAAGAAGCTTCCATTTCAGGAGTACTATTAGTTATAACAAAAAATGTTGCTTTTTAAAAAATGTTTAGAAAGTTACAAAATAGTATTTTTCACCCAAAAACTTAAGTTAAAAAAAAATCGCCTCTTAGTGGGTTAATAAAAAAAATTGCCAAATTTTTTCAGAAAATAATTAAAATTGTCCATCTAAATCTATTCTTATCCAAAATATCGATAAACATACAGTAAAACATCTACTTTTATTCTCTGCGCGATAGATCTCCATTTTTTCCCAATGTGTGAATATATTTTGCCATGGCACAATGTCTTGATTAACTGTCAAAGTGGGTAATTTCTACTTGAATTCGATGTGCAGTGTTGCCAACCTTTTGATATATTATATGGAAAATTTTGACAGATAATCGAGACAAAAACCAAGGTTTTTGTTGGTATACATCACCTTATTATTGCATCATGGTACTTATCTTAGTTCCGTTCCAGAACCTAAAAGAATCTACTCATTTTACATGTTTTGCAACTTTTTACTCGAAAACCGTTCCCCAACCCACAAAACTGGTAAAACATTGAATCTAATTTAAGAGAGCACAAAACAAAATGGCGTTCTCTTTGTAAACTTTTTACTCGAGAAATTTGGCCGAGTAAAAATGGTAAACAGGAATGCCTACTTCTGATTTGCTGTTATGTTGATTTTGAAGTATTGCCATATAATTTTGGCATATTTACTAGATTTGCGTTCCCGAACTTTTCAAATCATTTTGTACTCTGAGAGCAATTTTGAAATGTTTTCCTTTTACTAGATTTACTATTAAAAAAGTACTGGAACAGACCACTTATGTATTTACAAATATCGTTAAAAAATGTTTACTGGGTTAATTAGCTGAACATATCCATACATAAACATTTTACGTACATATCAGTACACATATATGTATGCGCAAATAATTCACCCAACGCAAAGAAAATTTTAGCAAAAGCAAAGCGAAAAAAAGAAATACAAAATAGAAAAAAAAAATAATTGTTGCGGTTCGAAGATAACAAAGTTTAACATGATCAATTCAAACAATTCCATTCAGTATTGTTTTTACCATTGAAATGTACGAATTAAAATGTCGCGCATCGACATCGGCATCTGTCGAAAATGGAGATGTATTTCGTAAATTATCGCGTGTCATGGGCGTCAACATAAAATTTGTGGATCTAACGTATTTTGCCCGAAATGAAGATCGAAGTAATTACTAAATTTGATGTGTCTGTGTGTGCTAAAAAAAACGAAAATAATTTATTGAAAAATAAAATGAAATAAAGAAATGAAGAAAATTTAAATCTATCGATGTATTTTAAGTGAATGTGGAGAAGAAAAAAAATAAAAACGAAAAATTAAACAAATTTTGAAAAATGAATAATAGTTTTAGCTAATATGCTATGTCAGATATTGTATAATAATAATTGTGTGCTTTAAATATTCATATATGTAACATATGATTCGATTTAATAATAACGGGTTCATAGTATTTAAAGTTGAACTTTTTGAAATCTGATAAGCTGTTTGGGACTTTAAATGATTTATAGGGCAAAAAAAAAGAGTTTAAATACGAATACAGGAACGGATGTGTTGAAGTTAAGTTCCAACAATGAAACGACGTTCGTTTAATTTCCGGTAGCATTTACTTAGTAAGAATTTGCAGAGAGTAAATACGAATTTTTCGTTCTCAAGAGAGAAAATTGCAAAAAGTAAATGAATAACATTCAGTAAAAAGATTGTATCGACACAGCTGATTAAAACAACAAACAATTTTGGCACAACAGCTGATTAAATATCAGCTGATGGTACAAGGAAATTCTTACTGAGTACATTTTCCTTGTAAGAATTTGCAAATACTCAGTAACACAACCGTCAAATATGCTCTCTCAATTCAATCTCTATTTTCTGGACTTTTGGGTAAACGAACAACATTTTGTAATCATTTGTACAAATTATTGAGTAAACGAACGAACCTTCCATTATCAATATCAGCCGGATTTTTTGTTATTGGATTATTACAAATTGTGGAGGCTTTACGATAAAATTCGAATGAATTATTAATAATTTCAAGTACTGGATATTTTGTTCTAATGACACGTTTACATTGTACTGAATTTAGTAAATGAAGTGGATTTAAATTGTCAATTCCATTGCATATATAGGTAGTCCATTTAGCGCAGCTGATGTCTTGATTAACTGTCAAAGTGGGTAATTTCTACTTGAATTCGATGTGCAGTGTTGCCAAACATTTGAAATATTACATATAAAATTTTGACAGATAATCGAGACAAAAACAAAGGTTGTCGTTGTGATACATCACCTTATTATTGCATCATGGGTGTAACATTTTCTTATGTTCGTATTTTTCTTATATAAGATGTTCTTATATCCGTGGTCTACTGTAGTGTACACTAACAAAAAATGAAGAATTTACGAAGTATTCAATCCAATAAGCACATTTTTCAAAATTTCAAATAGGTTTATTATTTTTATAGAAGCAATATAAACGTATGTACATATACCAAATTCTTTATTCTGCAGCTAGATGACGGAGTTTTCATATTATTGGTGGAAAAAACCGTATTCGTACATTGCATGGTACAATAAATAGCGCAGCTGACGATTCGATTAACTGCCAAAATGCGTAGTTTCTACATGAATTTGATGTGCAATTGGTTGGCATCATGTAAAATATTACTAGAAAAAAATTTGACAGATGCTCGGTACAAAAACAAATGTTTTTGTATCAATACATGATGCAATAATAAGGTGAGGTATAAAAACAAAACCTTTGATTTTGTCTCAAATTTTCCATTATAATATTTCACATGGTTGGCAATATTGCACAACGAATTCAAGTAGAAATTACTCACGTTGACAGTTAGTCAAGACATCAGCAGCTGGTTTTAATACATAAAGCCCTCTAAGAAAAACGGCACGAAAACGAGCCGCTGGCGAAGTCAGTTTTTCATACAAGATAACGAAAACCATGGCACACTTAATAGGTAGTCCATATAGCGCAGCTGATGTCTCGATTAACTGTCAAAGTGGGTAATTTTACTTGAATTCGATGTGCAGCGTTGCCAATCATTTGAAATATTATAAGGAAAAAAATTGACAGATAATCGAGACAAAAACAAACGTTTTTCGGTCTGTTCCAGTACTTTTTTTAATAGTAAATCTAGTAAAAGGGAAATATTTCAAAATTGCCCTCAGAGTACAAAATATTTTGAAAAGTTCGGGGACGCAAATCTAGTAAATATGCCAAAATTAGTTGGCAATACTTCCAAATCAACATAACAGCCAATCAGAATTAGGCATTCCTGTTTACCATTTTTACTCGGCCAAATTTCTCGAGTAAAAAGTTTACAAAGAGAACGTCATTTTGTTATGGGCTCTCTTAAATTTGATTCAATGTTTTTTGTGGGTTCAGGAACGGTTTTTAAGTACAAATTTCCAACACTTTCTACATTCCCCGATTCTACACCCCAACAGTGATCCTAAATCCATGTTTCAGGATTCCAACTCTATCGGTTCACTCACAATTCAAATTGTACCAATTTTAGTACACAGTAGTACGAATTACCAAAACTTCCTACATACCCCAATTCTACACATCCGCACATAAAAATTTCAGGATTCCAACTCTATCGGTTCAACCACAATTCAAATGGTACCAAATTTAGTACAAAGTAGTACAAATTTCCAAAACTTCCTACATACCCCAATCCTACACACACACACACTGATCCTAAATTCATGTTATAGGATTCCAACTCTATCGGTTCACCCAAAATTCAAATTGTACTAAATTTAGTACATAGTATTACCAATTTCCAAACCTTCCTACCCCCACACTGATCATAAATCAAAATTGCAGGATTCCAACTCTATCACTTCACCCACAATTAAAATTGTACCAAATACACTTAGTACAAAATTCTAAAACTTCCTACATACAACAACCCTACACCCACCCGAACCAAATTTCATAATTCTAGCTTTATTGAAATTCTCTTGAAATTCAAATTGTACCAAATTTGGTACCATTTAGTACCCATAAGTATTATATTATTAAACTGAAGCCTGACCCCAATCCCACACCCCTACTGTGATCCTAACTTCAAATTTCATTGTTCCCGCTCTATCGGTTCGATCAAATCCAAACTTTACCGATTATAGTACGATTTAGTACTTTTCGTACACACAAGTAATAGTACGATTTATAACTTTTCGTACACAAAAGTAACAAATTTCCAAAACTACGTTCATATCCCAATCCTACACTCCGACGGTACTTTTAATTTCAAATTCCAGAATTCCAACTCGATTTGTATTTCCAAATTAAATTTGTACCAAATATAGTACCATATAGTACTTTTCGTACACATGAGTACACGCTTTCAAAACCATATCCTTAAATTGATCCTACTTCTAAACCATAATTCACACTCTAAATTTCAAGTTTTTAGCGCTATCCACCCACATGCTACGAATTTGTACCAAATTATGTAAATTTTAGTACTTTTCGGATAGTTATAATTCAAATTTCCAAAAACCCTTTGGTACACCTATCCTACACTCCATCAGGGACCACCAATCCAAATTTCAGAGTTCTAGCTCTACCGGTTCGCCAAATACAAATTTCCAAAAACCCGTTGGTACACCTATCCTACACTCCATCAACGACCACCAAACCAAATTTCAGAGTTCTAACTCTACCGTTTCACCAAATACAAATGGTATCACATTTAGTACTTTTCGTACCGTTCTAGTACGAATTTTCAAAAACCCAGCCTTATCTGTCACATTTGGACCAAGAGTGACCCTCACCCAAAATTTCAAGATTCTAGCTTTAGCCGTTTCGTCTGGGCTAGGGATAAGTAAATCGACTTTCGACTAATCGATTAATCGACTTTTTGTATTGAAAATCTAAAAGTCGAAATCGACTTTTGATCTATGAGGAAATCGTAAAGTCGACTTTTCAAGATCGACTTTCGATGTTTTCATAAATACTTGTTTTTTTTTTTTTTTATCACAAAGCTCAAATTGCCCAAAAATTGCACTTTCCGAAACTTTACATTATCTGTTAACAATAATTCATATAAAAAATCAAATTTTTAGTCGATTTTGCAGAAGTCAGTAAAAATCGAAAATCGATTTTAAACAGTTTTGACAAAATCGAATGATCGAAAAGTCGACTTTTTAGTCAAAGGCAAAAATCGAAAAGTCTAATAATCGAGGCAAAAATCGGAAAGTCTAAAAGTCGACTTTTGCGCTCGTCTACGTATCCCTAGTCTGGGCGTTGATGAATCTTTAAATCAGTCAGTCAATCACTTTACTCTTTTATTAGTATAGATATATGGATTATTTAGCAATTTTTGCTACATTTCGAAGGAAGGTATTTTCATTAAAATTTTGAAGGTATTTTCATTTTAAATTTTTGAAAAAATTGAAAACATATGAGTGCATGAGACTATGTACCTTGTATAATTATGCCATTGAACTTTATGTTTGATTTGCATTTACCAGTAATTTCTGATTCTGATTCCGTTAATACACTAGTTTTCCTTGTCTCTGACCCAGAAACTACAACTGTTAATGTTACAAATTTATATATCTATATAATATATATATATAGTAATATCGATATTATTGAACTTTTTTCATTATGGCATCAACATTTTAATGAGTTTTTTTTTTTTTGATATTCATAGCCATTTGCAAATCTAGTTTTAATTGACTTATAATAACAGTAATTAAATTTTAACACAATGTGTTCACTTGCTATGCATTTATTACAAATGTTATTTTATATTTCTTCACCTTCCACATGATTATACATATATCAGAACAGCTTTTAGCCCCACAAATAAAAAATTCATTTTAAATCGGTCGATGAATTTTCAATGTCGTGTATTTTGAACTGGTAATTGAGTTTAATCATAATGATTAGATTTCCGATAAAGAACAAAAAAAAAACTGACAGAAAGTAAGAAACAATTCGTGTAATTTTCATTGAGAAAACCCGTTTCTAATATTAATTATTGAAAAAAATTCTAGTTTTTTCATTGACATTTTTAAATATAGAATGCAATTGTAAGTTGTAAATTGCAAAAAAAAAAAAAAAATAAATAATAATAAAAACGTGCTGACTAGTATTTGTTGTTCAATTATAACCTGAAGTAAAATTGAAATAAATGTTTTTTTTTATACATAAACGAGCCTTTTTATCTTATCAGATTACCCCCGCACATTGTATTGGAATATACAAACAATTGAATGTTTACAATTTCACTTTTATTTTTTTGTTTAATCTCATCGTATTATTTTGATTGAATGATTCATGCGAGTTACCAATGGGAAGACGAATATTCTAAATATAGAATAAAAATAAATACAAAAAAGTTACAACAAATTGTATATGTACGAAAAAAACAACAAATTATCGGATTTCTTAACAATATATACTTAAAAAAAATAATAATAAATATAATTGAAAATGTGTATACAATTATTAATACGTCTGGTATAAAAAATAATATTAATTTTCTTCATTTTGTTTTCAAAAAAAAAAAGCTCAGAAACAAATTTTAAAGGGTTTAAGTGGTGAATTTCGTGCTGGAGAATTGTCAGCCATCATTGGACCATCTGGATGTGGAAAAACAACGCTTATTAATCTGTTGGCGGGATATAGGTAAGCTATATAGACCTTATACACAATATTTGTTATGCCTGTCTGAAATTGGGAAGTTCTATTTTAACAACGTTACCTATAATCCGACGGGGGCGTACAGAAAAAATCAACTTCCCCACTTTAGCAAAATGTTGTGTATGGCCGTATCACCCAAATACGTCGAATCCATACATATATTCAAGCGAATAATACAATCCGCCAAACAAAATTGAAAATTTATTAAATTGATCCAAATATTTTATGTTCACGTTCGAAATTTTATGTTCACGTTCGAAATTTCTGAATGTTCTGTTTTTATTTTCAACAAAAGAAAAAACAAAAAATACCTTCTGTCAAAGTTGAAATCAAGGTAGATATACAAGGTAGCCGCATCGGCGAATTGGGAACATGATATGTTAAAATTGTTTACCAGGCGAATAATACTAATTTCGGCGTGTCATAAAAAACTCGAAGCAAATTAAATTCAACCAATCACAATTAAGCATTTTGAAAAAAGAAAAATATTTGTTTACTTTTTGAAAATTGAAAATTTTTAAAATAAATGGTGACATCGGATGTAGTGAGAGATAATAAGATTTAAGCTATTCTTTACGTAGTTTTATCATGCCCTCACATGCAATTTTTTAAAACAAAATATAATAAAGACAAAAAGGTCCTATCGAAAGAAATATCATCTCCATGCCTTTTTATCATTTTTTATTCTTTATTTTCAAATATATTTCAATGAATAGGTAGTCCATTTAGCGCAGCTGATGTCTCGGCTAACTGTCAAAGTGCGTAATTTCTACTTGAATTCGATGTGCAGTGTTGCCAACCATTTGAAATATTATACGGAAAATTTTGACAGATGATCGAGACAAAAACCAAGATTGTTGTTGTGATACATCACCTTATTATTGCATAATGGTCAAAACCTAAAGAAGGAAACAAATATATAGTACGTTTACAATATGGAGGATTTATTAAATCAAGTACAGTATTTTTCGGTTAATTGACCCTACGGTTAATTGGTTTCCACGCTTAATTGAACCACATGATGGGGCAAAAAATATTTCATAGGGAAATACATGTAAATTTTCTCGGATAATTAAACCCTGTTAATTGATTTTCCCGCTTAATTGGTTCAAAATTCATGTCATCAAAAATAAATTTCCTTTTAGTTTTCACCGGTTAATTGCATAATAATAATTGAAAAATAATCTGCCATATTTTTACATAGATATTTGACAAAATTTGTGAAAAAGACTAGGTGGCATCTCTACTAATTCAAAACATATGTTTATTGCTAAGGGCATTGGATTTTTTTTAAATCATTAGTAGTTCCAATTATACGTGATTACTGTAATTGAACAAACAATTCAATTAAGCGGGTTAGGATAATTGGTTCCTCGGTTAATTGAACAAAAATTTGTGCAAATTTTGATGTGAAATTAACCGAAAAATACTGTATAACTAAGTTGTCAATTCCATTCCATATGTGGCAAATAAATCCTCATAGAAGATGTTAACCGGGCAAAAAGTTCTAATGTAAATGCCGATTTATATTTAATTATGAGCTAGGTAATACGCTAAGATGACTCTGTGAAATATATAACAACTTGCATAATCGTATTTCTGCATCTAATCCTGTATATGTACATAATTAAAAATTTATATAATTAATCAGAATTAGGCGGTCCTGTTTACCATTTTTACTCGTCCCAATTTCTCGAGTAAAAAGTTTAAAAAGAGAACGTCATTTTGTTTTGTTCTCTCTTAAATTTGATTCAATGTTTTACCAGTTTTGTGGGTTCAGGAACGGGTTCCGAGTAAAAAGTTGCAAAACTTGTAAAATTAGTAGACTCTAGGTTCTGGAACGGAACTTATGTCTCTACATCAGTTAGTTATGCCATGTTCTGACGGGCATTCGAACAACGTAGTTCGCTCTCAGAATTACATACATGAATTAACCCGTTCATACAGCACTATTCTTAATTCATGTCATTAGAGTTTTTTTATTTCAAACTTTTTCTTTCTAGTTTTACACCAAAATGTTAACATATTTGCGTGAATCTCTCCTGACTATAGTATGAACCTATATCTATTTGCTTTTAATTCATGTTTTCCATTTTTTCCGAAAATATTGTTGCTATGAATAAATTTTTATATTTCCTCAATTCAAATGTGACATATAAAAAATTGGAGAATTTTTGTTTGGGTTTCCCCACATTTGTTTCTCATTTTGTATGCTAATTAGAACAAAAGGGAAAGAAATGCATATCGCATTATGTTGATTACAAAATTTACTTCCTTCTGCATATATAAAAACTAGACAATTTGTTACTTTTCATTCATCATTTTCAATTTTACTGAAAAAGTTTGAAAATTTCATAAATATTTTCAAACTGTCAAAATTAATTAATTTTCGATAAATACTCTCAAATGTTAGGGATGGGACAAAATTCTTGGTTATTCAGAGAGTGATTCGAATTGAACAACGTACAAAAGTCGGTGTTCGCTCAGAAAATTTTGTATGGGGAACTAAGTAATTACTTCATAATTAGGGGTCGAACAACGAATGAGAGAGCGAACGACGCTCGTCTGTACATGGCATTAGATGCACTTTATATTTGAAATGCTTCCATTTTACTAGCTTTACTATTAAAAAGCACTGGAACAGACCATATGTCTTCTAAATCGACTCTATTTCTAGATCAGAGTACAAATTCCCAGCTGTTTCGACTAGTAGTATTAAAATGTTTTTAAGGTTGACAGTCATCTGTTATTTGTTTACGTTCAATCAACATTCTCATATAGTTAATATGAAATACTCTCCATTACGTTCAAAAATCATACAAACAATTGTTTCTTAACTATTCATATCATGGCATAATTATACAAGGTAGTCCATGCAGTCATATGTTTCCAATTTTTTCATAAATTTGCCTTTGACAATATTCAGCTTTCAAAATTCAAATGAAAATAATTTCCTGGATTTCTGAACCGGATTTATGTGACGTATGGAATTGACGTTTAGGATTAGTGGATTAAGTAAGTTCAAACGTAGACTAACAATATTATACCAAGGCCTTTTAATAAGGTCTTGGACCTGGATATCAGCTGCTTCTCAAATGTGCTGTCAAAATCCATTATTGTGAACGAAAAAACAGCTGACTTTTGCTAGCTGGGTGTCTTTATTAATAGATCTTGATTTATATCGTTTCCATACTCGATAACAGCTATTTGTGTCGTATTTTTCAATCATCTGCTCTGTTATTTGTCATAAAAATAGCTTCAGCTTCCTAAACAATGGCGTCAATAAAAGTAATCAATCACCTTCTGAATAGTATATATTATCGCAATTATAAAAATAATTATTTATGACTTAATCTGAATCATTTAGCCAATAAAAATATTACTGCGAATAATTTAAATGATTTTATTTTAAACAATGCAACGGTACCGACGATTGATAACTCCTTTCATGATAATCTCTCAGACTTCTCAGCATTTAAATTATCATAAGGGAAGTAATAAAGAAAATAATTAATAAAAAAATTGTACACGGGTATATATTTTTTAATTGTATCAAAAAATTGCGGGTCCATTGAACCCATTTAATGTTTATCTGAAATTGAATCGCAGTAGTAAAGTAAACAATAGTAATTATTTGGTCTGTTCACGTACTGCAAGAATGAACTATATTTTACTATTTTCTTCGATATCACAAAGGAAAATTCGTTATCGTAGTAAAAATTAGTAGATTCTTGCAGAACGGGAACAGACCAATTACTACCCAAGGTGTATAAAGTGTATGCTTTAGCTACAACAACTAAAATTTTACAAATTAGTTATTTCCATTGTTATAGAAATTAAATTGTCATGCATACAATAATAACAAATGTTGAAGAATTAAATACAACTATTTTTTCGAAATAACGAGAATAAATTTGCTGTTCTGGACGATACGATTTTTTATTTACAAATCATTTTACAAGATATTAAATTTACAAATTTTAAGGTGCTGAAATGTTTAAACTTGTTCTCACAAATAATCTATGGAATTCTGAGATATTAACCATACAAGTTCTGTAGGTGCGAAATTTGCTTGTACAAATCAATTTTCCGGTCTGGTCGCGGATCATTTCGAAAATTTTATCACAAGTAGTCCTTGTGTTCCTGAGATATTTGTGTTAAATATTATTCCAAATCTCTCGTTCTGAAAGAAAAGATAAGTTTGGTGGTCAATTGGGCTTTGTTGGTTATAGACCTTCAACTGTGGAATAATGCAAACGTGACATGAACCATTCGCTATACTAAAGCACAACGTGCAGTCCAAAAATTAATATCAATCGGACAAACCTTTATTATTTGGGTATTTATATATTTACGTCTATACATTTGTTAATGTTGATCACAAACTTTGGATAATTGGTACATCATTTAGATGAACGGATTTCAACTCAAGACTATGTATTATTTCGTGAAAATTGAACACACATAGACTATTTGGTGAACCATGTAGTATTTTATAAAATAAACACACATATAAAAAACTTCAAGGTATGTAATTTATTATTTAATCTAGGCAAAATATATTAGGATGTACAGGTTAATTTTTAAGAACTTCTTATATACCATTGCTCTTTGTTTTGCCTTTAAGTGGCGTATTCGAAATTGTATACGACATTTTTAAAAATAATAATGTCTTCACATTCTTTGGCAGAGATACAAAATTACTAGCTTCAATAAACTCTGTCTGTAGATTCCTCATTTCAGATATTTCATTCCCGTTGAAATAATTGATCTTGATCTACCCAAGTGTAGGTATTTTCTCCGCTTTCGTATTCATCGGGATTTAGTTTTTTTTTATTATGTAACCAGATAAGTACTCCAGAGCATCTTCTTGTAGCAAGCCAATATCATCGAATTGCATATCATTAATTAATCGGAACTCTATGGTTTCATTTATCAAAGTGTCAATTTCTTTGCAATTTCCGTTATCATCTAAGATTTCAATATCAGATGATCTGAATTTGCAACATATTTACATTATTTTCTGTGTATAATATCCCATATATACATACCACTCATCAATTTGATTCGCAACCAAATTGTAAAATGGATTGCGGTCCGCATTTGGTAATAAACTTTTCCTTTGAGAACCTCTTATTACGTAGCATGGTGAAAAATTGTCTTCACATATACACGATTTTGAAGACAATTCCATCCCACATATTTCACTCCAAAAGCACTTCCTTTTTTGTCATTTCGGACACTAAAAATGATCCGTTCCCCCATATTTCTTTCTTTTTGCAAAGTATACACTTTCGCATTTTTAATAATTATGAATGAGTATTTGAAAGCTAGAAACAATATTTTAAATTGAAATGAAAAAGGTAACTTTGAAAATGTGTTTGACAATTTACTTTACAAACAAAAAGAAAAAAGTTTAATACCATATGATTGTCACTTACACCTTATTAAATACACCTTGTTACTACCTGCCATCTGATTACAATTTTTTCCCCCAAGGTAAATATTTCCCCAATAAATATGTTTGTGTATGTGTCTGTATTGTTTTCAATACCATGTCAAATAAATTCCAATTAAATTGAAATATATTCAAATTTATAAGAAATGAAAATGACCTTGAACCGAGTTCGTCTGGAACTAATCATAAAACTCCTTGTACATTAGAACTTTTTACCGGGTTGAGGATTTATTTGACGTATATGCAAGGAAACCCACTGGGTTAACGAAATCCGGTTAAATGTAAACGTACTGTAACTTTCATTCATTTTTCGCGTTTTCACTTATGTGTTGGGAAATTGTAAATAAATACAACAACTTGTTGCGTATGTTTGTATCATGATGCAACAATAAGATGATGCATCAAAACAAAAAATATTTGTTTTTATCTCGACCATCTGTCAAAATTTTTCCATATAATATTTTACATGGTTGGCAACATTGCGCATCGAATTCAAGTAGAAATTACGCACTTTGACAGTTAATCAAGTCATCAGCTGAGCTAAATGGATGTGACAGAAGAAGCCACTACATACATGGCTGCATTTTTGTTACTCACCTCAACTTCACCGTCCTTGTATTATTGTACGATGCGTTATATTATAATTTGCAGATATCGTTAATAATTAAATTATCATTTTACATTATAATTTACCAAACCTCTTAATCTTTTTCCTCCCCTTTCTCTTTTTTTCAGAATCAAGCGTAAATCGGATAATATTTTCATAGACGATCGACCACTAAATCGTGGGAAATTTCGTAAAATATCACGTTATGTCTTACAAGATGATTATATTTCACCACATTTCACGGTTGTCGAAACAATGATGATGGCATCGAAATTCAAATTGAATCCCTGCTGTAATCGAGAACAACGTTATGTCACCATTTCGACGCTGTTGGAATTTTTCGGTCTACAGGAGCAGTCCAACACTAGGATAGCAAATTTATCAGGTGGTGAACTGAAACGGGTGTGCATTGCAGTGGAATTAATAAATAAACCGGTGGTGATATTTCTCGATGAACCAACAACGTAAGTTCAAGAGGAATTCCGTTCGTCAAACTTAAACAAAATATACATTCCGATCGTTTTCAGAGGCCTAGATGAATCAACAGCCTATCAGTGCCTGTTGCAGTTGAAGAAGTTGGCCCAAAGTGGCCACACTGTCATTTGTACCCTTCATTCGCCATCATTCCGTTTGCTGCAATTAATTGACAATATTTACACCATGGCCGAGGGACAATGTGTCTATCAGGGTGCCGTTCAAAATATAGTTCAATATTTGGAATTATTTGGTTTGAAATGTCCGATTAATTATAATCCGGCTGATTTTCGTAAGTATTTGTGTATTAGATATGTAAATTAGCTATGTTTGTAAAATATTTGAAAAATGCAACTCTGTCTGTTTTCTGTCAAAATTGTTCATTTGTTATTTATTGCATTCACACGAAATGACACATGGACAGTTAATTAGTTCTTTTTAGTGAATCGTTTAATTGAACTGATTCGTTCGTGAACTTAAAGCTCGTTTAGACTATACCTCAAAAATTAACTTGAAGAACGATATCCAGAGATACACCATAGCTGTTTAGACATACTTAGAGTTAATTTAAATTTCCATCAGCTGATCGGTTTATCAACTACACCATACCACATATATCAATCTATTATTAATATACTCATTTTATTTTCCCCCTCTAGTCATTGAAGCTACCACTCATGCCTATGGTAATATTCACGATCAAATGGTAAAAGCCGTAGATAATGGTAAAATACTCAAATGGCAGCCAATACGTGAGAAAAATCTGCCGAATACTCCAACCGAAAATGGCTGTGTGAAATTAACATTACCTGCGTCAAATCTGGAACCGGAATCCGATATGGAATTAAAGGAATGCGTTAAAATTTCATGGTGGCTACAGTATAAATGGCTGTTGCAAAGAATATTAATAAATATATGCAGAGATAAGGTAAGTCTATAATTTCTTTAAATCGATTATAAAGACATATGAGGGTAGTTCGGAAAATTCTTAGCCTTGCACCGAAAGCGCGGTATAAACAGGAAAAAGTGTTTGGTAACTTTCATCTCAGTTATGAACACATGTTAAATTTTGTTTCGATCTGGAAAACTCCTTCATATAGAAACAGGTGTTCACAAAAGACCCATCCGCAATTTTTTACAATGTAAAAATTAGAAATGCTAGCTTTCATTGTAAAAAATTTGCGGATGCGTTTTCACGACGTCAAAATGTTTAAATTTCAAATGGCATAATTTTTACATTTTTTTAATTTTATTGAAGGAAAGCAAAAAATATCGGAAATAACATCTAATTGGTCACCTTTGGCACGAATTATGGCCAATGAAACCGTCACACGCTTCCTGAATGTTGCTCTGCGGTATTTTGGCCCATTCCCGGCGAAGTGCTTGCATGAGGTGATCGACACTTTGATATTTTTAGTGCCATCCATGCTTTCCAAAATACTCCAGACACAATAGTGCAACGGATTGGTATCCGGAGGTTTTGTTGGTCAATGTGCGCTTGAAATGAAGCTAGGAACCTCATTTTGTAACCATTCTTGGGTGGCGCGTGCTGAGTGCGATGGTGTTGAGTCCAAGTCCTTGGAATGTCCAAGGTCTGCGGCTAAAAATGTTTGAGTGTTCATGGCTTAATACATCCTCCAGAATATTTTAGCGATAATATTCGGCATTTATTCTGATGCCACGGTCGATTAATACAAGCGGAGAACTACCATCGGCTGTTATGGCGGTCCACACCATCACTATGGCCAGCGCTTGAGTTCTGGTGGCCAACCGAAGGGCAGCGTGTGACGGCCAATGAAACCGTCACACGCTACCGGAATGTTGCTCTACGATATTTTGGCCCATTCGCGGCGAAGCGCTTGCTTGAGGTGATCGACACTTTGATATTTTTAGTGCCATCCTTGCTGTCCAAAATACTCCAGACAAAATAGTCCAACGGATTGGTATCCGGAGGTTTTGTTGGCCATTATGCGCTGGAAATGAAGCTAGGAACCTCATTTTGTAACCATTATTGGTTGGCGCGTGCTGAGTGCGATGATGTTGAGTCCAAGTCCTTGGAATGTCCAAGGTCTGCGGCTAATAATGTTTGAGTGTCCAAGGCTTTAATACACCCTCCAGAATATTTTATTCTGATGCCAGGGTCGACTAATACGAGTAGAGAACGACCATCGGCTGTTATGGCGGCCCACACCATCACCATGACCGGCGCTTGAGTCCTGGCGGCTAACCAAAGGTGCACATTTTCAGCTAACCTCTTTGGCAAGTAAACACGATAGTTTTGTTTGTTTGCAAACTGCTGGAAAACGAATGTTTTCTCATCGGAGAAAACCAAATTCGGCAGTGCACCACTTTCGGCCATGCGAGGCAACTCTTTAGCTATTTTGAGTATATTTTCTTCTTTTTGCGGTGTAAGTTCTTGCATTCTTTGGAATTTCATTGGCTTTAGCCCGAGCTCATTTTTCAATATTTGCCGAATGGAATATTGCGATATGTTCAGCTCACGAGCCACTTTTCGGCCAATGCAATGCGGGTTTCGATCAAGTCGCTACTTTAATTTTCGAACCATTTCTGATGATGTTGCTGTTTTCTTCCGTCCTCTTCCTTGACGTCGGGCTACGCTACCAGTATCAGGTTACGAGTGATGGTACGAGACACAAAGAATTTATTCATATTAAAATGCTGGAGTGCTCTAACGATAGTCACCTGTGGTTTGCCAGCCAAATATAAAGAAATCACATTATGACGCTTGTATTGTATTAATGCTTTTGTACGCTTGTAAACAATATAATCAGAATAATTTTAAAAGCTATCGGACGAGTGGCTTAGATATGATAGCAGTCCGGTGTTGGTTGTAGTTTTTTCATCTCACCCACTCTCCAAAATGTTCGTAGGTTGTATTTGGGGCTTTATTAAAAATAAACTAATAAAATAGTTAAGATATTCGCCGCTAGATTGCACTGGATGTATATTTACCCGTAGCCTTGACAAAAATCTACTGTAGTGCAATATAGTTAACACCCTGTGATCACTAGCAAATCCACACACCATAAAGGATGTACTAAGTATTCTTATTTTTTCACATAGCGTTGACAAGAATCTAATATAATGAAATATATGTGGCGCCCTGTGATCGCTAGCAAATCCATATACCATAAAGACTTTAATAGTCCTTGAAAAATATATTTTTTAAACTCTCACTAAGAGGTCGGTTAATCCGGTAGTTTGATAAAAATATGGCATAATGGTCCTCTAGTGGTCCTTCCAAAGCAGTTTGATAGTAAAATAAAAATATTATTTATTAAATCCTCTTGGATAAAATCCATAATTGTCCCTAAAAGATATTACTTTTAAATTCTTCTTAAAAATTCTTTTTTGTTTTATTTCCAGATCAACATTAGTTTAAGGGTATTTGCTCATCTATTCCTAGCAGCATTGGTTGGTGTGGCGTACATTGGTGTCGGCCGGGATGCCTATTTTGGAATGTACAACTATCACTTCAGCATGTTATCGGTGGTGGTATGTGTCTTTACAGCAATGAGTCCAGTTATTGCATCAAGTATGTGTTCCATGTGTTTTTTATTGTGAATATATTCCATTTAATATTTTCTCTTCGTTTTACAGCTGGTCCGGAAATGAAATATCTGCAGAGGCAAATCTATAATCAATGGTATTGTTTAAGTTCATATTTTATGGCTCTGATAACATCGCATGTGGTTACCGTTATGGTTATGTCCGTATCAGCCTCGGCTATTCTCTATTTCACCACCTATCAGCCGATGCAATTATTTCGTTTTGTATTATTCACGGGAATAATATTTCTCACGTCGATGGTGGCTTCCAGTTGGGGTTTACTATTTGGAGCTAGAATGAAGCTTGAGGTGAGTTTCTTTGAGAAAAACAATTTAATATTTTAAAAATAACAATTTTTTTTCTATATTATAGCACGCCTTCTTCTTAGGTCCCGCCTCCATTGCGGTATTTATTATTCTCGCCAACTATGCCACCGAACGTGATCATTTGAATATATTTCAAAAAATTGTAATGAATTGTAGCTGTTTACGCCACTCGCTGGAAGGCCTTTTGGCTGCGCTGTTAAAATTCAATCGTCCCGATTTAATCTGTCCCGAAACGGAATTTTTCTGTTTAATGGCAAAACCAAAAAGAATATTAAAATTAGTTGGCAGTTTAGATGTAGATTATACACAATCCGTGATATGGTTATTGAGTTTCTATACCGTTTTTACAGTGTTATCATATGTGGCTCTCAGATGGCGTTTGATGGGAGCAAAAATATCACATCTACAATTAAAATGGTTCATAGGACGATGTTTATGTTTGGAAAGATAAGAGTTTTTAATAATTATATAAGTTATAAATGTATTTATTAAGTGTAAGAAATTAGTTGGTAAGATTTTTATGTTGAAATAAAATTATAAAATATGTAATATATGAAAATTGATTTGCGTTCTTATATTTATGTTTTATAATCTATCAAAATCATAGGTGAACAAATTATTTGAAAATATTCAAAACGTTAATCAAATAATCAAAAAAATTATATAGTACATCGAAAATAATAGGTATATTAAATGTCAGTAGGATAGATTTGGGGCTGCATTAAAAATATAATAAAATAACGCAAGTTTTTGCCGCTATTTGCAGCACTAAGCATAGTATAGACATGAACCAACTAAAGTTAAATAGAGTTATCACCCTGTGATCGTTAACTGCCGCTATTTGCAGCACTAAGCATAGTATAGACATGAACCGACTAAAGTTAAATTGTGTTATCACCCTGTGATTGCTAGCAAAGAAACATAATATAAAAGCTATAAAGCTCTAATAATATGGTATCGAATTTTTTTTTTAAATCCACTTTTATGGAGATGATAATTCTTAAAAAATATTCTTCAACAAATCCATGCTTATGGTTGTGATAGTTCTTGAAAAATTATTTTTTAAAAAATCCGCGCTTATGGTAGTGATAGTCCTTGAAAAATATTCTTTAAAAATCCACACTTAAGGTGGTGATAGCTTTAGAAATAATTTTAAAACAAAATCCACTATTATGGTAGTGATAGGTCTTGAAAAATATTCTTTAAAAATCCACTCTTATGCTGGCGATAGTCCTTTAAACATATTCTTTAAAGCAGTAAGCGGAGCAGTATAGTCGGACGGGGCCGACCATATGAAACCCTACACAACTTCCACGAAAACTTTTTGTAGTTCTATATTCTGAGCTTGGGCGATATTTGCACCCTCTTGACCGACCAGAAGTCAACAAGTATAACTAATATTCAGTACAGCTCTTCTAATTACTTGACCAGATTCCCTTCACCATGGGTTGTGTTGTGATGCTCGGCTTTCAATTGTGGCCTAAAGATCGATTAAAAAAAACCACAAATTAAGTCTTCGGACCACTTCATCCCAATATTATTATCTAATCATCACCGAAAATTAAAGGCGTTGAATTTCAAAGCGATCAGCGCTATATTTCTGACTTGAAGTGTGGTAATGAGTTACTAAATAAGATATGAATACGTAAGCACCTGTAAATATTTAAGTGTAACTCCCGCATTCGAGTACATACGACAACACAATTGATCTCAATTTAAAGGTCAACCACTCCTCTTGAATATACTATCAACATCTGGGGTATTTGTTCTTCAGGAGTAAATATATACGGTATAGAATACAAATTTTGTCATTTTCCACACAAAAGTCAGGGTCCATTTGACCCACTAAATATTGACCGATCTTTATCAAAACAGGCAGGCTTTTTTTGGCCCGATCCCCTTTTCCATGCAAAAATTCGCGGTGTTTGGGCCATAATTGCGGCCTCAGAAGCGACCAGAAAACCCGACAAAAATAAAGTTTTTGGTCCATTTCATTCCCTAAATATTAACCGATCTTTTCCAAAAGCAATACGAGTCTTCATTGGCCAGAACCAATCCTACATGCAAAATTTCGTGAAGATTGGTCCATAACTGTGGTCTGTATCGCGTTTACAAATTTTAATGGACAGACGGACACACATGCCTAGATCGACTCAGCTAGTCGAGATATGACGATCGGTATACTTAAAGGTGGGTCTAGGACCAATATTTCGCGGCGTTACAAACTTTTGAGGCTGCACAAAGCTGTAATACCCCGACAACATAGTTGTGTAGGGTATAAAAAGTATCGCTTATGGAAATCATAGACCTTGAAAAATATTGTTTAAAAAAGTATAGCTTAAGGTAGTGATAGTCCTTGAAAAATATTCTTTACAAAAATCCACCAATTGATGGTCATATTATTTTTAAAATCCACGCTTACGTTAATGAAAGTCTCTCAAAAATATTCTTTTAAAAACAAAGCTTACGACCCTGAAATTAAAAAAACCTAAAAAAGTTTAGATATTGTACTTTTTATTCCAATCGTGTAATATTTTTAAACGGCATTTACATTAGAGCTTTTTAGCGGGTTAACCTACTTTATGAGGTTTTATTTCACATATATACAAAATTGAAATTTAAACTCACTGGGTTAACGAAAACCAGTAAAATTTACACACACTATTATAAAGTCTGTAGGTATAATTTGGGACTTCATGAAAAACTAATCCAAATTAGTTTGGACTTTGCGGATAGATGGTGTTGGTAGTATTTTATTACTCGCAGTATAGACTTGAACCGACAGTGGGAAAATGAAGTTATCACCCTGTGATCACAAGCATAGTCGCATACCATAAAAATCTTCAATAGTTCTTAAGCAAATATTCAGCAAAGTTAGTTCTTATGTACTGAAATATTTAAAAATATATTTTTTAATTCAAATCGTGTGATTTTTTAATGTAAGTAGGCAAGATTTAGGACTTCATGAAAAACAAATCCAATATAGTTCAGACATCACAGGTAGGTGGTGTTGTTCGTATTTTATGTACCGTAGTATAGTCATCAACCATCCCTTAATATTTGACAAATATATTCTTCAACCTTAAAAAAAATTAAAAGTTTAGATATAGTACTTTCCCATTCATATCGAGTGATTTTTTTAATGTCAGTAGGTAAGACTCGAGACTTCGTGAAAAACTCATCCAAAATTGTTCAGACTTCGCAGGTAGGTGGTGCTGCTCGTATTTTATTTACAGCAGTATAGACATGAATCAACGGTGGTGAAATTAAGTTATCACCTTGTGATCGCTAGCATAGTCACACACCATAAAACTCTTTAATAGTTCCGCAAATATTCCGCAAGATTAGTACTTATGTACTGCAATATTGAAAAAAAAACATATCTAAGTCCACTATTGTGATTCGGAAAGTCCCTTCAGAAAATATTCCTTTAATCTTTAGAAAAACCTACATTCTTCAATTGTCCATCCATACATTTTCCCCAAAAATTTTCAAAATTATTCATATTAATCTGTTTCTAAGTCCGCATCTGTGTGGGCATTCCAGTATTTTAGGTATTTCAAGGTCATTGTAGCACTGCAAAAAAAAAATGCTGATAACAAAATGTGAGACTACGTGACAAATTTTGATGACAAAAATAATTATATTTAAATTACCTTTGGTTTTATTAAATCGAAATCTAAATATACAAAAAAATATTACAAATATTATTGTAATGTTTATTTGACTAAATTAGTGAAATACCTATGGTGTAGGATATTTATAATTCGACTAGACCGGAATATAAAATCCTATGCGTTTTTGTTTGTTTTCTTGTATCAAATAATAAAAGTAAAAAAAAAAATTTCGATGAGATTTGATTAAATTTTGTCAAGTTCCGTTTGTATACAAAACTATGGATCACACAATATTTTGGCGATAAAAGCTAATCACTTTTCATTTTTTTTAAATTATTCTAAAGTGCGCAGACTTTGGGAAACACAAGCCAAAATCAAGGTCATGTTTGAGGGAAGTGTATATATACATATTTTTAAGTATGTCTGCACATATTGGCGTCAGTTGTGGATTATAAATAACTATTCGAACTTCTAAATGGCCCCTACACATAGACGGTATACGATATATATAAATACTCTAAATGGGATTTCAATAGATAAAATATCGTACATACATATATGTCTATCAACATGGAGGTGGCATTCAATTAATCACTTTATTAAACAATTAATTAATATTATATATATATATATATATTTGTTGACGACCTTCAAAGGCCAATTTACAATTCACACATTATAAATTAAGTATAGAACAGGTTCGCAAAATATTTCCTACGATATTGCTTTTTAACAAAATATTAAAATATACTTTGGAGGCAATTATATCAATTTGTATGTAGTTAGGAGAAATTCAACTCAATACCTTTTTTGAAATCAACGAGATTTTTAATTAATTTCGTATGTTAATTACACAGTGCAACACAAAAAATAATTACCGGGAAATTCCAACAGATTATGAAAGAGGGGCTAAAAAAAGAAGAAACGTGTTTCGGTAATTATCAAAAAAAATTCAAATTTGTCGCACAGTGTTATTTAGAAGTAGATGTTTCGAATTCATACAAAGCCAACTTAAAAGGCCAGGCCTGAATACTCGTATGTGCTTCCCCCTTAAGTTTTCATCAACAAATTTCTCTATGTGAATTATTTGCTGTATATTTTTTGCCCGAACAAAATATCAAATATGGATCTGTAGAATAAAACGAAAGGACGGATAGCCAAAGAACTTAATAGGAATCCACAAGGGTCCAGAAAATCTGGTCGTCTTTAAAGGGGATATTAAGGAAATTAGAGACAAAGCTGAAGCCATTATTATAAAGACGAACAAACAAGGGTCCAAGGAAAAGGGTTACAAAGTCGGAAACTTCGTAGTGATATAGAATGTAGACACAACGGTAGGAGTTAACAATAACAAAAAGCCATTGCAAAAATTTAAGGCCCTTATAGGACGTTTACATTGTAGCTGATTTAGTTAACCCAGTGGGTTTCAAATGTCAATTCCATTGCCTATTTGTCAAATAAATCCTCATGAAGTGGGTTAACCTTGGAAAAAGTTCTAATGTAAATGCCGTTTTAATCGGCATATATATTACAACCTTTTTACCGCGTTAACCTACTTTATGAGGATTTATTTGACACATATGCAAAGGAATTGACAATGGAAACCCACTGGGTTAACGAAATCCGGTTAAATGTAAACGTAATATTATGCCATAAACAAGGTGCTTCCAAATGATAGATACGTAGTCAAAAAAAAAAAAAAAATTATATATATATATATATGAAAATTGTCAGAACACCCAAATTCCTGATCGAAGCTTGTAACATACTATTGTGGAAGACGGATGACCCAGGTGAAGAGATACAGAGCTGCTCTGACCCATAGTGTTAATAGTAACTTCAGTATGTAGAATAATCGCATTAAGTATAATAACCCCTAGTATAAGTACTAGGGTTCACTACTATCAGGTTGGCCGATCTGTAGTAGAATAGAATAGGAAATCAGTATTATATAGTATTTATTTATATAGTATTTACCATGGTACAATTATTCAAGGTAGGCCATAGCAACATGTAAGTTACAAATTTTTCATCCTCCTCCAAGTGGGTGCTTCCAAATGATAGATACGTAGTCAAAAACATTGAAAATTGTCAGATCATCCGAAATCCTTATTATGGAGTACTCGAAGCTTGCAAATTATGATTGTGGAGGACGGATGACCTAGACGAAGAGATCCCAAACTGATCTGACTCATAGAGGATATAATATATCATAAGTAGCTTCAGTATGTAGAATAATCGCATTAAGTATAATAACCCCTAGTATAAGTAATTTAACCTCTATGTGATCGGGGCGTTCGCTACTGACAGGTTGGCCGACCTGTAGAAAAATAGCTATTCAGTATTAGGTGGTTGAAAAACTATAGAACTTTAAGTGGCACGAGGTCTGCAGTAAGAGCCGAAAGGGACCTCTCAGACTAGGAGACAGTTTGTCGCGTGACCAGTTTCTCATCCTGCTGTAAAAGGTCATACGAGATGCAAATGTAATCAGAAATGGCACTCTTTACACCAAACAACGCATGTTACTCGTCTACACCGACGACATCGACACAATGGGTCGAACATTGCGAACGATAACAGCCACATTTGAACGAATGGAGGAGTCGTCAAAGTGGGACTGGCAGTAAATGGCGAAAAGACCAAGCTGGTGAACTGTGGAACAACAGCTTCGTGGTAGTCAAAGATTTTATATAATGAACCTAATTTTCTAATTGGATGAGATGTGCGCTTGAAATTTTTTAAGCTCGGCTTATGGAACAGCCGTCCCTGTCACAAACCAGCTAAGTAAGTAAGTTGTAATAGAATGGATTTTTCTTGGAAATGCCCTATGTTCTCATGTGGAATGAATAAAGGGAAAGAAAGTTGTTTCGAATAAAATATTATTTTATACCACAATTATTATATACCATACAAATGTTAAGGAAAGGGAACACACCAGAGATACATAGTCGAGCGCAAAAGTCGACTTTTCGATTTTTGTCGCAGGCCAAAAAGTCGATTTTAAGACTTATGGTCTTTGACAAAAAAGTCAAATTTTCGATCTTTCTATTTTCTCAGATCTCTTCAAAATCGATTTTCGTCTTTTACCGACTAACACAAAATCGACTAAAAATTTAATTTTTTTATATGATTTGTTGTCAACAGATAAAATAAAGTCCGGAATTGCGTATTTTAGGGCAATTTGTGCTTTGCGGTAATAAACTAAGTACTTATGAAGAAAATTTAAAGTCGATCTTGGAAAGTCGACTCTATGACTACCTCAAAGATCAGAAGTCGAAATCGATTTTTTGATTTTTTTTTCCTATTTAAGTTATTGGCCCGCCTCCCGATTATCGAGTATTAATAGCGCCACCACAGATTATGTAGACTTTGTCTACGAGCCTTCAAAATACATTTAATTTAAACACTGATTTCCTTGGTGAAATGACCAAATCGTTAGGATAATTCCAATGATAATGAAATCCTCAACCGTTCGGATTCCATTGAACGACTCGGACTTTATAGGTTATCCGTATTCGAAAAAACACGTGTTAGTTAAGCGAACGCTTAACAACCGCCATTTTGTAAAAAAATCTAAATTTCCGCCTGTTCATCGATTACATTAGATTATAATGGTCAGGTGACTATCAATTCTGAAGGAATTGAAATAGGATGCTGAAATGATTGTTTTTATCTGCAGGCAGGTCAAGTTCGAGCATATAGGTTATATGGGTCCACCTACATTTAGGCATAGCCCTTACAAAGGGTACCCGTCATTTGTTGATATTTTTTGGATCTTGAGCGCGTTTTGGAATTTTTGATCGCGTTTGTCAACCGAATTCGTTGTAATTTGGTACTTTGCGTTCTTTATGGGTATCTAACTTATCCACTGAAAATTATAAATACAGCCCAAATTTTCTCGTAGCCACCATATAACAGTAGCTCCAATATTCGATATTTTGGTTTTTTAGCGGGCTTTTCCACCAAATCCGCTGTAATTTGGTACTTAGAGTTGTTATTGGGTACCAAATCTCTCTCCAGTAAAAATTATAAAGATAGGTTCACTTTTTCCGGCAGACCCCATATAACGGAACCCTTCAAATTTCAGTATTTTGACGGTTTTGGAATCGAATTTTAATTGAATTTGATTTTTTGTAGTCCTATTTGATAACAATTCTCCCTCCCAAATGTTATTTATGTTCGTTCCTAAGTCCCAATTTATATTAGGCGAGTTTACTTGCGTCAAGTCTTTGACTGTAGGAGAGAGGGACAAGGGGAATAGAAATGGTAAAAAATGTTCGTTCCGACAATTTTCTGGCAATTCGTTTTGTGTATTTCGTATTCGTTGACATTTTATATTTATTTAAATGTGAAAAAACTATTGACATCAAATGAAAAAAATAAATATTTTCGAAACCGAATTGCCTTGTATAGACGCATGAAGCAAGTTCAAGAGGGAACGATAATAATTGCCGCAAGTAAACTCGCCTAATATAAATCAGGACTAACGGTATGACATCGCATTTAAAATATTTTTCCGTTACATTTATTCACTTTCGACACCCAGCGTTACTTTACCAGTACGTTACGCAGTCGAATAATTACTTACCTTTCTTCTATGCCCTCTTTCTACACATGATCGGTGCCAAGACCGCGTTATGCTTCATACTCATTCGTAAACATTACGGTTGTCTTCCATTTTCCTTTTGTTATGGTCCTTATCGGCCATAACTCCCGTCGCCCAGACTAATCGTTGGGCGAAGGTTTTCATTCATTTCGCACATACACAAATCGAATCATTCGCATTTTACCGAAAAATGTCCTGCAAATAATGGACGGCATTAATCTATTTCATCAATTTGTGCACGCCACAAACCCCAACTGGAAGCTGCTGCTGTACCACAACATTTTTGGCAATTAAATTATTAGAAAGTAACAACGGAGACCTTCGATGCTGGTGTCGTGTTGCAGCTGATGCTCATCGAATATGACGAAGAGGATGCCTTGGATACCAATGTGACAGATGATGGGAATGAGTGTCGGCCAGTGTTTGCCCTGTCCGTTGCTGCCGAGGGAGGTATTCGTGCCAATGATCCTAATGCTGTATTCATGGTCGATCATGCCTGGACATTAAGAACAAATAAGTTGGAACAATATGACCATTTGCTGAATGGCATGCGAAAATCTGGAAATATGCCCAAGTTTATACACTGAACAATTATCCGATGAAGATTGTCAACAAATTTGGTATATTATGGCTGGATGACCCCAACTTTAGAATGGTACCTTTTTTGCATTTAGGATTGTGAGCAGGGTGATCAGGTATGTCATGACTTTGTGGAATATGTGGAGGAATATGCCGAGGAACGTAAGGTGTTGCTAATGTCATGGCAATTTACCGATTAAAGTTTTGTTCGGTGCGAACCTTCGGTTGAGTACTACACGGCGGGTCACATATCCCAATGAGGATAATTTGTGCGAACCTCAAATTGATAGAAATGAACCCTTGAAGGTATACACCGTATATGATATTGTGAAGCAACAATATACATCGCCCTATTTTAGAGTGGTGGACAATTCTGAAGATGCGATGTTTTGTGATTGACAATACATTTCAAAGATTTCGCCGAGCTGGCTCGCACCACGCCTAATAAATTTGTCAACCAGTTCCCTTTTGCCAGTTCACCTGCCGTAGGGCTGCCACAGAACATCACAACAAGGAAACACTGGAAACCTATCACAAATGGTTGCCAACAAAGTATAACCTAAAAACGGAACTTTTAGGATTTGCCTCGAACTATCAGAATAGCGCTGCCAAGGGACTGGATAATCATTGGATTGTAAAACCATGGAATTTGGCCAGAGCATCATGTCAAGTGTGATGACTTTTTGAAGATGTGGCATCAAAAATATCCCAAACATTCTTGGTCCGAAATTGAAGATCGCATTTGTTCCATGCTTTATGAAATGTTGGAATGTCAAGAACCACAATGACAGGGCATACAAGCTATAGAAGTAGTTTAATTGAACGGCTTATTGTTTTTATACCCTTCGCCACAATGTGGTACAGGGTATTATGTCTTTGTGCATATGTTTGTAACAGGCAAAAATAATCGAGATAGAAACATGGTTCCTTTTGAGAGTATGCATAGAATCACTTTCTGAGTCGATTTATGCATGTCAGGTCGCATTTATGATCCGATTTGCATGAAATTTGGCACAGGTCACTAAATTGGCCCAAGGACGAACCCTATTGAAAATGGTAGCTCTCCCATAAAATGGTTAAAATGTAGATAAAAATTAATTTTATAATAACATGAAAACAGATAATCCGATTATAACGAAACTTTGTATTATCATTACCAAGCCTAAGTCAGGTGGGAAGATTGGACTCATTGGTCCACCCCTATTGCTCCAATGGTCAAAATTTTCGATATTTATATATCCAATATCAGGTGAATGGAATGTCCAATTTGAAACAAACTTTGCCCAATTTGAAACAAACTTTGGACCCGCCTGTCCTCTCCTCTGGAACATAGTACAAAAAGGGTCAATATTACCGCAAACTATAGGGTGATGACATATATCTATCGGCCACACCGACAGATATATTTTGTTTTTAAATACACAACAACTCGATGACTTTCACGTCAATAAGTTATTGAAAAGATTTTGGAGTAGTGGGAATCACTTCAACATTATTTAAACTCAATGATTTCGAAGCAGATTCCCAAAAGATAAGGCTCAATTCTATTATTTCGACATTTTCAAACCCTTTTTACAAACTGTTATTTTTGTTCTTGCAATATGTACTAACAATTATAAATAATATCAATTTAGAAATGCAGTCTGAGGATGCGAGAATACATGTAGAAATTATAAAGTCTTTCAGAAACGGCAATATAGACACTCGTTGATCAAAGGCTGTTGGCTGAAGCCAAAAATTAACTAAACGAACATATGTTTCCTTATACATCACAAAATTGTTAGAGGATTATTATTCCACATTCCAATTTATTATCTATTTCACATTCATATGCAATTGTGGAAAGGGTATATTTTCATATCAACATATAATTAAAACCAAAGAAATAAACAGACTACATGTTGCGATTGTTTCAAATCTTCTTTAAGCAAATGACTAGTTGAAGTCGTGGTGCTAGCGATACATACGAATGTGTTGCAAAAAAGTTTTACAGTATTTTTCGGTTAATTGCACATCAAAATATGCAAATTTTTTGTTCAATTAACCGAGGAACCAATTATCCGATACGCGCTTAATTGAACTGTTTCTTCAATTACAGAAATCACGCATAATTCGGCGGAATTAATTTCGAATGTTATTGTCAAATACAAATTAAACACTTACAATTTCGTGCAAATCGAGAAATATATATGGGCTTTGGTGCACCATTTACATAACATCGGACGAAAATATATATGGGAGCTTTATCTAAATCTGTACCAATTTTCACGAAATTTAGTACATAATATTCTAGTCATTATTCAGTATTCTATGCCAAACTTCGTAATCGAAAAATATATAGGGGATTCGGTGCACCATTTATATCTAGATTTGAACCGATTTTTCTCAATTTCAATAGAGTTTGTCCTTGGGGCAAATAAATTTCGTGCACCAAATTTCATCTAAATCGGATTTGAAATGCAATGTGTACTTTGTTTACAATTTAACATCAACAGACGGACGGGCGTGTATAAATCGACATAGAAAGTGATTCATGCATATTGTAAAATGGAACCATGGGTCTATAAAAATGCCAGATTATTTTTCAATAATAATGCAATAAATTGGTGAAAAATAAGAGGAAATTAATTTTTGATGACATGAACTTTGGAACATTTAAACGGGAAAATCAATTAAAAGGGTTTAATTATCCAAAAAAATTTACTTGTGTTTTCGTATGCAATATTTTTTGCCCCATCATGTGGCTCAATTATGCGGGGAAACCAATTAACCGTAGGGTCAATTAACCGAAAGATGATGTACTTAATAATTTTATATATTTTATAAGTACGTAGAACAAATGAATTTTTATGTACCTTTTTGTGGATTTTTATGTGTTCATTTTTATTAAAACATATGTAAAGTGTACAATCGGAATGAAAAATAGGACATTTTATTGAAAACCCGTACAATTTGAATAATTTCATTTTTCCTTTCCTGTTTGAGATCGAGTGGATTTAGTAGTGTAAACGTGCTCTAAATACTGCTATTACTCATTGCAGATAACACAGTCGATTAAATTATTATTTTGGCGGCGCTAAATTTACTGTCAGTGTTGGAAAGTGGCATAAAATCGACGGCAAGTAGATGTTGTGTATGGCAATGCCATACATGAAGACTTGTCGTTATTTGAAATTAGGCGTTTAATAAAAGTAAAAGTAAAAATATTTAATATTTATTACTTATTTAATTTTGAATACACACACACACTTATATATAATTCAGGTTTATTTATTAACAAAATACAAATTATGACATTTTATTAAAAAAAATAGAAATACCAATGGCATTTTTGTCATAATATTGCGTTCAATGAATTTTAATATGGGTTGGGTAAGGGGATGATAGATACCAAGCAACGGCTCAGATAGGCTTTAACATGGCGAAGTTCAGGCTTTCATCTCAATTGTGGACAATGACCTCCCCGCGGTGCCACCTGGGGAGCTATTTTTCATCACCCGATGAAATAGTAAGCTAATATGTGCCACGAGTTCACCCATAAGAACTATAAAAAATGGGTTGAGGCGTCGGGCTAGTTGCCCACTCACGGAAAACCCAACCTACTATAAAAAGCAAACCAAACCCCCCCTAATGTTGCACACCCCCGCGAACGTATAAAGGACCACAATATGCGAATCTGCACTTGGAATGTGCGCACCTTGTACAGAACAGGCACAGTGTTCGCTTTGGCGGATGTACTGAAGAAGTACAAAGCCGATCTTATTGCGTTACAGGAAATGGGATGGAAAGTGTCTGGCTTAAGTAAATCAGATGATTACGCCCTGTATTATAGCTGTCATGAAACGAGACATGAATTTGGCTGCGAATTTATGGTTAACAGGAGAATAAAAGACCTCGTCTCCAGATTCACTCCAGTAGATGAGCGAATTGCTATAATCCGTATAGCAGCGAAGTTTTTCTACATCAATCTCATTTCGCCCATGCTCCGACCGAAGATAACGATGAACAGACAAAAGACATATTTTACGAGCGCCAAGAAACAGCAAATGATCGTTGCCCTGGCCATGACATTAAAATGCTGCTAGGAGATTTTAATGCAAAAATCGGAAAGGAAAATATCTTTGGCCCCACCGTCGGAAAATTCTGCCTCCATGAAAAAACATCAGACAACGGCATGAGGTTGATTGACTTCGCGGCAGCAAAAAACATGGTGGTTAGCAGCACCAGATTCAAGCATCTCGATGTACACAAGGCCACTTGGATTTCTCCCGATAGAACAACGAGAAATCAAATCGATCATGTTGTGATAGACGTCGATTCGGACCATTACCTTGTGGCAGCCAAGGTACGCACCCGTCTTAATGTAGCAGCAAAGGTGCGATCTAATGTAACACGAAAATTTGACGTCGAAAAGCTGCAAGGACAATAGATAGCAGAAGCCTACTCCGGTCAACTTAACCAACTGCTTGACGAAAGCACCCCTTGTCACGATAATAATATAGAAGCATAATGGCAGATAATTGCCCACTCCCTACAAACTGCAGCAAAAGCAACACTTGGATACCAAAGACCACCATCAAGAATACCGTGGTGCGATCAGGAGTGTCGTAATGCTACTGATATGAAAAACGCAGCGTATAGAACAACCCTGCGGACAGTAGCAACACGTAATGCAATGGAGAATTATCGGGAGAAAAGGAGAGAAGAGAAACGTATTTTCAGAAAAAAGAAGAAAGAGCAAGAAAAACGTGAGCGTGAGCAAATCGAGATGTACAGGAGTCAGAATGAAGTCCGAAAATTCTACAAACGGGTAAAACACCAAACCGAAGGCTTTGGTGCAGGCACATCCTCCTGTAGAGATAACGAAGGAAATCTGGTGACAGACGCTGTCTGTATCTTTCACCAGATTTCCTGAGGATCTAGAAGGAACATTTTGAAAAACTTCTGCTATCAAAGAGTAGCAGTGAAGTGGATACCCCAGAACCAATGATGAAGCCAAGATGAAGTCAGAATAACAATCAATCGGCTGTAGAATAATAAAGCAGCAGGTGCCGATGGGTTACAAGCCGAACTATTCAAGACTGGTGGTCAGATGCTGGTAAGGAGCATGCACCAGCTGATTACTACAATTTGGCTAGAAGAATGCATGTCCAATGATTGGAACCTCAGCATCCTGTGTCCCGTGCACAAAAAAAGGAGACAAGACGATATGTGACAACTATAGAGGAATAAGTCTCCTTTCCATCGCATATAAAGTGTTATCCAGCGTACTGTGTTAACGACTGAAGCCAATTGACAATGACATTATTGGACCATACCAATGTGGCTTCAGACCTGGCAAATCCACCATTGATCAGATTTTAACTCTGCACCAAATCCTGGAAAAAAACCAGGAAACTCATCGACACATTCCACCTATTCGTCGACTATAAAGCCGTATTCGACAGCCCTATCCGTTCAGAGGTGTATAAAGCCATGTCTGGGTTTGGCATTCCTGCAAAATTAATTTGGCTATGCAGGAAAACTTTAACAGGCACAAGATCAGCAGTTAAAGTCGGAAAGGACCTCTCGGAGCCCTTAAATACCGAACGAGGATTCAGACAAGGTGATAGTTTGTCGTGTGACCTTTTTTTACATCCTGTTGGAAAAGTGTACAAAAATGACACTCTGTACACCAAACAACACATGTTACTCGCCTACGCCGATGACATCGACATAATGGGTCGAACATTGAGAGCGGTAACAGCCACCTTAGAACAAATTGAAAAGGAGTCTGCCAAAGTGGGTCTGGCAGTAAACGGCGAGAAGACCAAGCTGATGGTATCAACGCGCAAGACGTCCAGTAGATTCGGACCAACTGTGGAACTTGAGAACTACAGCTTCGAGGTAGTCAAAGATTTTATATACCTTGGTACCGCCATAAACAAAACGAATGATATCAATTTTGAAATTCGGAGAAGGATAGTGATGGCCAACAGACGCTACTATGGTCTAAGTAAGCAATTTAGAAACAAGGCCAGTCTTTCTAATATAGGTCCCAGAAGTATTACGAATCAGTTCATGTTTTATTCTTTCCATTCTACGCCATTTGAGGTGCTAACATTGTGGAAAACATTTTTGACATTCAATTGCACCTCTCGTGCATAAATCAAATCGAAAAATACCAACCAACCAGCCAACAAAGATGCAAATATGAACCTTTAACCGCACCAAAAATAAACTGAAACTATTTTTGTTTTTGTTATTTTGTAATATAATATCTTGTTGTCCTTGTAAATTTCAAAATAAAATTATTACCTCGTTCCGGCAACATTATGTTGCATGTGTCGGACGATCCAACGAACATAAGGTCAGATTCTTGATTCAACTTCAATTATCAGTCGATAAATTCCTAAGCTATGTTGTCGATGTCGCTGCTGCTGCCGTTGTTGTTTATTTATTGATGCTGTCACTCACATGGAAAGGGCAACAAATGCCACCGACTATATCTACATACATGGACGGACGGATGGATGGATTAAAAAGTAACTGGAGGCCTGCGTTGGTCTCTCTCCACGTTGTCGTCGACGTCCTCTCTTTTGCATATCGTAACTTGCCAAGTGTAGAATGTTAAACGTAACATACAGACCTGAATGACTTTCAGGAATTTCAGCTACCGGCTAACAGTCACCAACCACCAGCCGTGATCGAAAAAAAAAAACCAACAACTGACCATATGTTGCTACAGATACCGTTAAAAATGTCGATTCGGGTTTCTAGTAAACTGAACGGGAAAATATTCCATTGGGAGTTTTTTCACCTCAGCCTTCAATGTGCGGCAGTGTTGTAGTATCAAATTTCACATCCTTAAATGAAGCGGAGGTATGCAACCGTTTGCTGTATGCTGCCTGCGAATGTCCCAGAAATCCAATACTTATCGAAGAGGCCACACAGCGCCGCCATGCAATGTCCTTACATATTCGTTAAGAAATGGAAGCATGCACTTGGTACGACACGTTTGATGTTTCAATGTGAGGGGGCGGAAATGCCAGAAGCTCAAGTTCAAGAAGTCAATTCAAGTCGATATTAAAATGAGAACAGCAATTCAGCTCACACACACCAAGGAACAGCAAACAACTTAATTTACTTTAGAACGTCTATGCTGGTGGAAATTTATAACCAGTGGCGGCTGGCCAGTATGCCCTCGTATCCCGCTTATATGCATAATCATTCCATGAGACCACCTGATGCTGCTGCTGCGCATAAATGCATATTTTATTTTCCACAAACAACATTGATTTGTTTTCTAATAAGCCACCCCATCCAATCCAAACCAATTTCATCCACATTACCCTCCTCTGGATCTGTTTGTTTGTCTGGGCCATAGTCGTGCTCAAACCGGAATCGTATCGTGTGTCTGTCTATGAATCTATTAAACAATTTCAAAAATGTTTTCTTTAAATCATTGCCAGACAAGTATTTGGCCACCTAATTTCATTTTATTTGGTCGTCGGTGTTGTTGTTGTTGGTGGTGGTTTTGTCTCTTGTCTATGGAATATGTGGGTTGTATGTCACCTATGGCGCGTCCAGACATTGTTTAGCTGACTCAATCTCTTTTATATGGCACGGTTACTGATATCTATGAACGCTGTTTGCAGATTGCGAAGTTGGGGTTAGAAACTGGCATTGCTAATACTTTGCACAGTGGCTATTAAGGTTTTTAATTACTTTTTTCAAGTATCAACATTTTTTAAAACAGTTCTCAATTGCTATCATATCCATAAGTACCTCCAGGCGTAATATTAAAAATATGGTTAAGGTGTAGGTTTTTAACAAAAGTTCGAGGCATAGATTTTTAAAATCGATAAGATGTGGATTTTTTTTGGAAAAACAAGGGATATAATAGTGGCTTTAAAAAATGTAGCTTTTGTGGATGGTATAGAGTATATTATAAAAACCAGTGAACGGAGCAGTATAGTCGGACGGGCCGATCATATGCGGTTCTATATTCTGAGCCTGGACGTCGTCCGTTACCATAATCGGAAGTTCATGTACAATTTTAAAGCTATCAGCGCGACATTTTCGTCTTCTAATGGAGTAATAGTAATACTATGCACATAGTCACCTTTACCTAATTACGTATAACTCCCACATCAGAGTACATGCAGACATAAGTTTGGTATCAATTTGAAGGTCAACAACTCCTCTAGGATATACTATCAACTTCTGGGGTGTATGTCCTTCAGGAGCAAGTATATACGTCCCAAAATAAAAAATTTTGTAATTTTTCACACAAAAGTCAGGGTCTATTTGACCCCTTAAATATTGACCGATCTTTATCAAAACAGGCATGCTTATTCTTTGGCACGATCCTCTTCTCCATGTAAAATTTCACGATGTTCGGACCATAACTGCGGCATCTGGAGCGACCATAAAAACCGACAAAAATAAAGTATTTGTTCCATTTCATCCCTTAAATATTAACCAATCTTTACCAAAAACAATAGGGGTCTTCATTGGGCCGAGCCTATCCTCCATGTAAAATTTCGTGAAGATTGGTCCATAACTGTGGCCTGTATCGTGTTTACAAATTATAATGGACAGACGGACGGTCGGACACACATATCTAGATCGACTCAGCTAGTCGAGATATGACGATCGGTATACTTAAAGGTGGGTATAGGACCAATATTTCGCGGCGTTACAAACTCTTGGGGCTGCACAAAGCTATAATACCCTGACATCATAGTTGTGTAGGGTATAAATATAAGCCTGGATTTTTACAAATATTTTTTTAAAGTTGATTCTTTTACATTTTTCAAGTAACAACTATATGCTCGGGGTGTTTTCAAGGATCAACTATAAGTGAGGATTTCTTGAAATAGTTTTTCAGGGACTATCGCAAACATAACGCCATACATGTGGATTATTGTTAGGAAGGTCTGTAATTTGGAATTTCGGGTGTTCATTAAAATACGAACGTTATTTACACATTGTACAGATCATGAAATATTTAAGTACCTATTATAAATATATATATCCACAGATATGTGCCGCATAAAGGCAATGCCCAACTGATAATGCACTCAGCAAGATAGCATGTAGTCTAGTGATAGAATACGATACTCTAAGATTTTAATGGCAGTCCAGCATATAAATTAATTAATATTCTCAATAATATAAACTCATTAACTGCGGAACCACTTGACATTTGTCTATGTCAATCGGGTCCAATCAAATTGGACCCAGGGACCATTTCGCATACCATTACTTGTATTGATATAAAAACCATTTGAGCCAAATTTTGGCCGCCTATGTCAAGTGATTCGGCAGTTAATGAGTTTATACCCAATTTTTGGGTAAATACTCAAAATAGGGGTACCTTTGTATGGGGGCTACCAGTAAACGTGGACCCACATACCTAAATTTGCATGGACATTTGGTACCCAAAGAGAACACTCTGTGCCAAATTACAGCCAATTTGGTTGTAAAATGTGTCTAATAGACAAAAAATACCTTAAATCGGGAGGTACGGTTATATGGGGGCTATATCAAAACTTGGACCCAGGGATCCCATTTTGGATTTCTATATTTGTTTTGACATTAAAAACAAAATGTTGGGCGCCTACGCCAAGTGGTTCCGCAGTTAAAGAGTTTATACCCAATTTTTGGGTAAATACCCGGGTATTTACCCACGTCTTTAAAGTATTGTAAAACTATCCATTCTAAATCGATTTGATAACAGAAACCCGGAAATAGGGTGTAATACGGCATTTACATTAGAACTTTTTACCGGGTTAACCTACTTTATAAGGATTTATTTGACATATATTCAAAGGAATTGAAAATTTAAACCCACTGGGATAACCAAATCCGGTTCAATGTAAACGACCTTTAAGTTGTTGTATTACCGATTCAATATAGGAAATAACCAAATAAATACCCGCAAATGGGTATTTACCCGGTATTTACTCACCCCATGGGTATTTACCCGGTAAATACCATCTCTAACCATGCGTTATCAGTTTCCGTTTACGTTTTGGGGTTTTCCGATTTTAGAAAAAAATCCCCATTAAAAATTACTAAAATTTGTATTTGGTGTACATAAATCGGTTTGTAGAATTATCGGTATAGGTCCTCGTTTTAGTATTGCAAGTACCTGCCAGTAGGGTATCCAAAGTTCGACTTTTAATATTTGGCGTAATTGCGGTATTGTGATGCAAAAATTAAGCTATATCAGTCCTCAATTAGGCATGACACCTTATATAATGACAACTATAAATTTTCGGTAATTCATACACGATGCAATCAATATATGGGAAAATCGGTTCAGATTTAGATATAGCTCCCATATATACTTTCGTCCGATTTAATGTAAATGGTGTACCAAAGTCCCTATATATCTTTCGATTTGCACGAAATTTGGCACAGCGTAATGAATTAGGTCTAGAATGATGTGTGTTAAGTTTCCTGAAAATTGGTCCAGATTTAGATATAGCTCCCATATATATAGTCGTCCGATTTAATTTAAATGGTGTACCAAAGTCCCTATATATCTTTCGATTTGCTCGAAATTTTGCATAGCGTACTGAACTAAGACTTGAATGATGTGTTCTAAGTTTCGTGAAAATCGGCTCAGATTTAGATAAAGTTCCCATATATATTTCTTAAGATTTGTTGTAAATGGGGCACCAAAAACCCAAAGTTACGCCGATTGTCACAAAATCTTGCACAATGTACCGAAGTTAGAGTAATCTAACTTGTGCCAAGTTTTATTAAAATTGGTTCAGATTTGCATATTTATTTTATATATACATAGTGGTGAAGGGTATCATATAGTCGGCCCCGTCCGACTTTACTACTTTCCTTACTGGTTTTTGCATTGACAATTTTCATATTGAACAAGCAGCTTCCTCCCAACCCCCCAAAATAAAATCTGGGTACGTTGGTGATTGGTTTTTATGAATTAACTTAAAGCGTGACTGTGGTAATATATTTTTGATTTTAAAAATATTTTTTTTCAAGAAGAGAGTGGATTTTTGGAAAATAGATTTTCAAGGACTATAATAGCCATAACTGCGGATTATTATATCCTACAAGAGGTGGATTTGAAACAAAAAGTTCAAGACGTTGATTTTTTTAATAAAGCCCAAGACTTGGATTAATAACATTCAAAGAATATATGAAATTTAAAACAAGTAAAAACTATGTTAAGCTCGTCCCGGCCGAACTTTTTACACCCGCCGCCATGACAAAAAAACCATACTTTTGTAAACACTGTGCCGCTTCTCTACTATTTTACTTGAAATCTATTACACTAGGCCATAAAATTCGATTGTTTATTGATGGGTTTAAAACAACGCATAAACCAAAAAAAAAAACATACATTGATTTCTTTTTATATTTGCCCCCTTATGCACCCGCTTTTGTTGTTGCTCTTATAATTGCTATAATTTTTATTTAGGAAAGAAAAATCAAAGCTCATCTTAACCAAAACAGTGGTCAGTGGTTGGAAATAACTAATAACTACCATTCACCCATATCTCTGTGGGCCAAAGCAACGGGAAATATGTTATTGGAAGCTGTGTTCATTTCTTTTTTTTTCTACAGACGTCTGACATTTCACGGGGCTCCCCGTATTGAACCGATCACTTTGAAATGTCATAAAATATATTTTTTAAATATCGGTTGGAGGAGTTTGTTTTTTTTTTCTTCTATTGGTTATGAAGATGAAAGAGAGTTACACACATTAGGTCATGATGTACGCATACTAAACAGGGTTGCCATACCATTTGGATTTTCAGCATTCAAAAATTAGTTATCGTCACGAAAAAAAGAGTACCGACGAGAAAAAAAACTAGTGTAAAAAATTACATAGCTTCATATGTTTCTGCGAAAATCTATGGACTTATTAGCCACTTCGACTGGAAAATTGGATTATGAAATTCCAAGTGGATGTGGAAACTTTATATGGGGACTTTATCGAATCAAGAACCTATAATGGAAATGGTCCTTTGTGTAGAAGAGAGAATATTTAGTTAAACAGGGATCTATTTTCGTATACAGTCCACTTGAGATAAGAGATTATTTTGGTTGAATATTTGTACACAATAATAAGATAGGAGTTTTCTATTACCACATGTGGTATGTTTGGGTGAGATTACGGGGAGTAATCTTCACTACAGACTGATAAGCATGTGTAGCGTGCTTGCCACATGGGACATAACTAATTGTGTGTGTCCGCTCCATGTGTCTCTCTCTTTTACACATTAGTCTAAGATAGGTTAAGTCATATTGTAAAACTTAGTTCTTAAGGATCACTTTTTATATTAATAAATTCACAGCAAATAAATCCGCAAATAATCCGCGTAACCTAGAACAGATCCCTCGTTTTTCATTGGTCCTTCGAGCCGGATCAGTGACCCATTGTGGAGGAAATTGATGCTGAAGAATTTACCTTAACGGTCAAGGAAATTCTGTCAGCTTGGTGAAAAATCCACAGAAAGAAAAAAAAATTGGAAACATAAAATGCTGAGTCGAAAGGAGACTGCGGCAAGGAACAAGGTGGTAAATGCGAGACATCATTTCCGTAGCAGAGAAGAAGAAGGAGATACAGTGGAAGTACGAGGCAGTACATTGCAAACCTTCAAAATGCTGATTCAAAAGGAGACTGCGGCAAGGAACAAGGCGGTGATGGCGAGACATTTAGCCAGTGAAGCTTCAATACTGAGCATAGCGGCTGCAAATGAAGATAAGCTAGGCAGAGCCTCGGCACCGACCCTAGAGCTGGAGATAAACAATCTTTTAAATACTAAAAACATGTTCGCAGAGAATATATATCTACTAGATACGACTGTGGTACATAACCTATATGACTTTATAGAAAGTCTAGTGAGGGACGCATCCGATAAAGTAAAAGGCGATCCGGCTCGAAGGACCAATGAAAAATTAGGGATCTGATCTTGATGACCCGGATATTGTCCGCGGAGTGGTAGCACGTCTTACTTATTTGCTGTGCATTTACACACTAATTTATTAACATAAAATGTGATCCTTAAGAACTAAGTATAACAATATGACTTAACCTATCTTAGACTAATGTGTAAAAGAGAGAGAGAGCATCTGCCATAACACATGGAGTGGACACACACAATTCTTTATCTCACATGTGGCAAGCACGCTACACACACGTCTATCGATTTTTTCTAAATTTTACGTCGGATGGTAACCTGAAAAGGCGTGACAATATTTCCCATTTCCAATACGTTTGAAAGATAAGATTTCTCGTTAATCCTCCATCGACTCTCTGAAGGGGTATTTTCGGTCCTCTTTTCCAGAATCGATTGAAACACATTATAAACTGGCTTACAACAGTTCGGAATATTCTACAAAAATTTTAGTTTTAAAAATTTTACTATCAATCTCAGAATTTTACTATCAATCTCAAGAAGCAGCCTATACGTCAAAAATCTTCAATAATGTGAAGGCACATTTTAGGATTCCACTCTAGATGTCGTTTTAGAATGATGGCATACAGGACAAAAATATTCTCCATCAAATTTTAAACAAGTCACCTTCCGGCCAGTAGGTCTTCTAAAGGAATGGGTAAATAATATTAAAGATACCACCCACAATTCGGCACAACCACTTTCGCCTATGGCCTTCATGATCCATCTGACGTTTTTTCTTAGGCAATTTCGCCCTACACTCTTGATTGACCGGAGGTTTCTTTCCGCGATGATGCACATGAAATATAACTTGCTTGCACTGATTTTTCACCCCAAACTTCATTTCTTCCTTGGCTTCCAGATCCATGGGGACAACATCACAATTTTCTTCTACAATTTCTTTAGCAATTTCTCCTTCTATGTGGTAAACATCATAATTCTCATATACATTCTGGAGATCGACTTATTGTTGCTGCTTTCCAAGTCCAGTTCCGCCATCTTCCGTTTTGTTCACCAGACCCATAGATGTTACCACGCTAAACTGCAGGATATATCTTCGTTTCTGCTTTTCATATACTTCTGGTTCTAATTTACATAGAAGCTATATCTAAAGCTGAACAGATTACCGGAAACTTAACACACATCATTCTTGACCTAGTTCATTACGCTGTGCTAAATTTCGTGCAAATCGAGAGATATTAAGGGACTTTGGTGCACCATTTACATTAAATCGGACGAAAATATATATGGGAGCTATATCTAAATCTGAACCGATTTTCACGACATTTAGCTTACATCATTCTGGACGTAATTCAGTACCCTATGCCGAATTTCATGCAAATCGAAGGATATGTAGGGACTTTGGTGCCCCGTTTACCTTAAATCTGACGAAACTATATATGGGAGCTATATCTATATCTGAACCGATTTTCTCGAAACTTGGCAAACATCATTCTGGACCTAATTCAATACTCTATGCCACATTTCGTTTAAATCGAAAGATATATAGGGACTTTAGTACACCATTAACCTTAAATCGGACGAAAATATATATGGGAGCTATATCTAAATCTGAACCGATTTTAAGGAAACTTAACACATATCATTCTAGACCTAATTCAGTACGCTGTGCCAAATTTCGTGCAAATCGAAGGATATATAGGGACTTCGGTGCACCATTTACATTAAATCGGACGACACTATATATGGGAGCTATATCTAAATCTGAACCAATTTTTCCCAATTTCAATAGGGTTCGTCCTTGGGCCATACAAGTGACCTATGCCAAATTTCATCCAATTCGGATCATAAATACGACCTGTACTTTGTTTACAATTTAACATGGACAGACGGACGGACGGACGGACGGACAGACGGACAAGTATAAATCGACTTAGAAAGTGATTCTATGCATATTCTCAAAATTAACTATGTGTATATCTCGTTTCCTTTTGCCTGTTACAAATATATGCACAAAGCCATAATACCCTGTACCACAGTGTGGTGAAGGGTATAAAAAGCACATTGGTACCTCAGAAGGAGAATTTATGGTATTATTAAACCACACAAAAGTCTTGGTCCATTTGACCCGCTAAAATATTGACCGATAATCATTAAAACAGTCATTCGCTTTCCAGATCCCCATCATCGTGTAAAGTGCGGGATATAAGACCGACCAGAAATACGAACAAATATTAACCGATCATTGTATTTGGCCAGAATTGAAGCTACATTCAAAAGTTTGGTCCATATCTGCTGCCTGTACTATGATTAAAAATTATAATGTTAATACGAACACATATAGCTAAATCGATTCAGATAGTCGAAGTATAATAACCGATATACTAGAAGGTGGATCTACGAGCAATATTTCGTGGCGTTACATATACTTCGGGTCACATAAATTTATTATACCTGCACAACATTATAATAAAATTTGGTACGCAAAAACCGACCAAAAAATTCCAAAAATGGATTTTGGTCGTAAAATTTCCCCAAACCCGGCCACACTGATGACAAACACTATATTGAAATTAGACTTGATGTCGATATTTGTTGTTGTTGTTGTTCTTGTACAACAAATTTAGATATGGTGGACAAACGGTTATGGCCCATAATGTGATCATTCTCAATGGAATATGGCAAAAGAGGCTAGAGGCCGTTATTAGTTGCAGCAGCAGTAGTGGCCGCGGACAATCTTGTTTGGAACGCACAATGGCCCACCAACGGATGGGTGCAGCGTCGGCCATACCAACATCAGACCTAGTTAACATTTAATAAAAAAAAAAAACAAAAACAACGCAGATACAATGCAGATGCATCCATCCACACCAGATGATGGCATAACATGAGTGGGGCCTCCTCCAATGCTATCAAACGCATACGCTGGCCACTGTAACAATAACATCAACAAAAACGAAGACAGCGACGAGGAAGACAAAACTGCGACTCGTAGAAAATCTGCTGTTACCTTTATTTTTTTGTTTTCTTTTTATTTATTTATGGAAGCCAGCATTCATATTTTATTATGTAATTAATCATTATTGGAATCTATTTGAAAATTGCTTCTTTTTCGATGCCGCTTAGCGTTGTTTTGGTTTTATTTTCGCTTTTGTTTTTCTGTGATTTTCATTCGTCGTTGTCTTACGCGTTACGTTTATTGTTGTCAGTGACCGATTGATAATAGAAATCATTTCTGTTTGACCGCTCCACATTTCCGTCAATTTGTTGAGATAATTGTCATTGTGGTAGGCTTCGATTGCAGGGTACTTCTTTGATTGACATGAAATGAAATTTTGAAAATTATTAATTTTCAATTGCAATATTTATTTATGTTTTATCAAATGTAGGAAACATTTTCAATTTTAGGAGCAAAAACAATCAGACGTCTATAAAAGGATAGTGAAATTGTTTTGCTAAGGGAGCGGTTTGGATAAAATGCAGGGTGATATGGTTTTAATATGTGGGCTGAAATATAGGAAACTAGCATATGCCCGCAACTTCGTTAGCGAATGTAGGAAATATTTAAAAATGTATTAACATATTTTATTTTTAGAGATAACTGCATATGTCAGAAAAAAATAAAATTGGGGTTCACACAAATCCAAATTTTCCATTTAGCACACATTATTTCCATAAGTACCCTCCTCAACCATCTAACTAAACTTCCTGCATACCCCGATCCTACATCCCCACAATGATTCCAAATTCAAATTTCAGGATTCCAACTCTATTAATTCAGCAACAATAGAAATTGTACGGAATTTAGTAGTAAATTTTCCAAAACTTCCTACTTAACCCAAACCTACACCCCAACAGTGATTTTTATCCAAGTTTCAGGATTCTAACTCCATAGGTTCACCCACAATTCAAATTGTAACAAATTTACTACACAGTAGTATTAATTTTTAAAACCTCTTACTTATCCCCAACCTACACCACCACAGTGATCCAAAATATAAGTTTCAGGATTCCAATTCTATCGGTCCACCCACAATTCAAATTGTACCAAATTTTGTAAACAGCAGTGACACCCACTATTGGTTCACCCATAATTCAAATTTTACCGAATTTAGTACATAGTTGTACCAATTTCCAAAATTTCCTACATACCCCAATCATACACCACCACAGTGATCCTAAATCGAAGTTTCAGGATTCCAACTTTATCGGTTGACCCACAATCCAAATTGTACCAAATTTAGTACACAGTAGCACGAATTTCCAAAATTTCCTACTTTACGCAAACCAACACACCCTCACTGATCCTAAATCTAAGATTCAGGATTCAAACTCTACCGGTTCACCCACAATTCAAATTGTACCAAATTTAGTACACAGTAGTACCAATTTCCAAAACTTCCTACATACCCCAATCGTACACCTTCACAGTGATCCTAAATCAAAATTTCATGATTTCAATTCTATCGCTTCACCCACAATTTAAATTGTACCAAATTTAGTACACAGTAGTACGAATTTCCGAAACTGCCTACATACCCCAATCCTACACCTTCACAGTGATCCTAAATCAAAACTTCATGATTTCAACTCTATCACTTCACCCACAATTTAAATTGTACCAACTTCAGTACACATTAGTACAAATTTCTAAAACTTCATACATATTTCAATCTTACACCTCCACAGTGATCCTGACTCCAAATTTCATGACCCTAGCTCTATTAGTTCACCTAAAGTTCAAATTGTACCAAATTTAGTACCATTTAGTACCCATAAGTATTATTTTCTTAACCTGAATCCTGACCCTTATCTTACATCCCTACAATGATCCTAACTCCAAATTTCATTGTTCCAGCTCTATCGGTTCACCCAAATCCAAATTGTACCAATTATAGTACGATTTAGTACTTTTCGTACACATAAGTCAAAAAATTCCAAAACTACGTACATATCCCAATCCTACACCCCGACGGTAATGTTACTTTCAATTTTCAGGATTCCAGTTCGATTTGTACCTCTAAATCAAATTTGTACCAAATATAGTACTTTTTGTACACATGAGTACACGCTTTCCCAACTCTCCTCATATCGACCCTTCTTCCCAACCTTAATTTGCATTCCAAATTTCAAGTTTTTAGCTCAATCCATTCACATGCTACAGAATTGTACCAAATTTAGTACATTTTCGTACTTTTCGGATAGTTGTAGTTCGAATTTCCAAAAACACTTTGGTACATCTATCCTACACTCCATCAACGACCACCAAACCAAATTTCAGAGTTCTAGCTCCACCGGTTCGCCAAATACAAATGGTATCACATGTAGTACTTTTCGTACCGTTCAAGTACGAATTTCCAAAAACCCAGCCTTATCTGTCACATTTGGACCAAGAGTGACCCTCACCCAAAATTTCAAGATGTTGATGAATCGTTAAATCAGTCAGTCAGTCAATCACTTTACTCTTTTATTAGTATAGATATATAGTTGGTTTTATTCCCCACATGTTTTTTTTTTTTCAATTCCGTTACGGCTAACTTGCAGTCGATTAGAAGTGGCCGTCTGTTCTTAAATTTTAAATTTTGATATTGTGTGTTATTGGGGATGAAAAACATATTTCGAAAACGTATTCAAAATATATAGGGTGGCGTATGGGATGATAGATACCAAGCAATGGCTCTGATTGGCTTTAACATGGCGAAGTCCAGGTCCCTTTTTCATCTCAATTGTGGACACTGACCTCCCCGCGGTGCCACCTGGGGAGTTATTTTCATCACCCGATGAAATAGTGAGGTAATATGTGCCGCGAGTTCACCAATAAGAACTATAAACAAGTAAAAAAGCGTTAAGTTCGGCCGGGCCGAACTTTGGATACCCTCCACCATAGATATACTGACAGGTAATAGAAATGAAAATATAGGGAACATACCAAAAAGTGGACCTATACCGACATTTCTAAAAACGTTTCATAATAAATCATCAAATTTCAGAAATTTTTAATAGATAATTATACCCTCAGCCTTATGGCGAATGAAGGTGTATACACTTTAACACGGTGAAAATGTGCCTCATCGAAATATTGGTTCTAGACCCCACGTTTCTTTGGACCAAATCCGTTCCAGAAAATTAAGACTTCATCCAAACTTTGCCTATCTTATTATTTCTTCCAAACCTAGTTCAAATTCGAAGATGGTGAATATCGGTCCACTCCTTCTGGAACCTCCACAAAGGGGCTAGGTATATATGCGGCTATAGTTCATTATCGAACCTTACGTTCTAATTTTTTATCTCGCTATCCTCTGCAGGTGAAATGATTACAACAGAGACTTAGAACCAAACACAAAACGCAGAACAAATCAAATAACTATTTTAATATAAAAAAGGGGGTTATATGGGGACCACCCCAAAAAGGGGGCGAATATTAATATTTTTGGTACGGAGTATGGTAACAAATCTCCGTACGACTACAAAATACCAAATTGCAGCGGTTGAAAAACGCGCTCAAGAACCCCAAAATACAGAAAATTGGGGGTACCCTTATATGGGGCCTATCCGAAAAAATCGACCTATATTCATAATTTTTTGTGGAGAGATTTTGAACCTATTAATAACTCAAAATACTAAATTACAGCTATTTCGGGGAAAAAATACGATCAAAATCCCCAAAATACTGAAAATTAGGGATCTATAAAAATTAGTACCCTATAAGAACCCAATGTAGCAAATTTCAGCGTATTCAGTTGAAAAACGCGCTCAAGAACCTCAAAATACCGAAAATTGGGGGGTACCCTTATATGGGAGCTATGCCCAAACGTGGACCGATAAAGCCCATCTTCGAACTTGACCTGCCTGCAGACAAAAGACTATATGCAAAATTTTGCCGAACTATCTCTATTAGTTTAGACGCTAGAGTGATTACAACAGACAGACGGACAGACAGACCGACAGACGGACATGGCTATATCGTCATAGAATTTAAATACTTTATAGAATATAAATACTTTATAGGGTCGGACATGATTATTTCGATGAGTTACAAACGAAAAAACAAAATTAATATGCCCTCCGTACTATGGTGGAGGGTATAAAAAATGGGTTGAGGAGTCGGGTTAGTTGCCCACTCTCGGTAAACCAAACCTACTATGAAAAATCAAAGAAAAAGAAAACCAAACCGACCTAATGTTGACGACCCCCGCAAACGTATAAAGGAACACAATCTGCGAATCTGCACTTGGAATGTGCGCACGTTGTACAGAACAGACGCAGTGTACAAAGCCGATATTATTGCCTTACAGGAAATGCGATGGAAAGGGACTGGCGTAAGTAAATCAGATGATTACGCCCTGTATTATAGCTGCCATGAAACGAGACATGAATTTGGCTGCGGATTTATGGTTAACAGGAGAATAAAAGACCTCGTCTATAGATTTACTCCAGTAGATGAGCGAATTGCTATAATCCGTATAAAAGCGAAGTTCTTTTACATCAGTCTCATTTGCGCCCATGCTCCGACCGATGATAAAGATGAACAGACCAAATACCAAACATGGTATTTAGCAGCACCAGATTCAAGCATATCGATATACACAAGGTCATTTGGATTTCTCCCGATCGAAAAACGAGAAATCAAATCGATCATGTTGTGACAGACGGAAGGCATTCATTCAGTGTTCTAGACCGGTGAGCGAATATCGATTCGGACCATTACCTTGTGGCAGCCAAGGTACGCACCCATCTGAATGTAGCAGCAAAGGTGCAATCTAATGTAACAGGGAAATTTGACGTCGAAAAGCTGCAAACACAACAGAAAGCAGAAGACTACTCCGATCAACTTACCCAACTGCTTGACGAAAGCACTCCTTGTCCCGATAATAATATTGAAGCACAATGGCAGAGAATTGCCCACTCTCTACAAACTGCAGCAAAAGCAACCCTTGGGTACCAAAGACCACCATCAAGAAATCCGTGGTACGATCAGGAGTGTCGTAATGCTACTGATATGAAAAACGCAGCGTATTGGGCAAACCTGTGGACAGTAGCAACACATAATGCGATGGAGAACTATCGGGAGAAAAGAAGAGAGGAGAATCGTATTTTCAGAAGAATGAACAAGAAAAATGTAAACGTGAGCAAATCGAGATGTACAGGAGTCAGAATGAAGTCCGGAAATTATACCAACGAATAAAATACCAAATCGACGGCTTTGGTGCAGGTATATCATCCTGTATAATGACAAAACACTTTTTAGAGTTTTCTTTTATGTACAAACGACCTTCTACGAGTAGAGGCCTGTCATGGTCGGAAGACCTCTTAGGGGCCTTCTATGCAGAAACAACCTTCTGGAGGTATTTGGCTTTACACTTCCCAGAGATCTACAAGAGGTTTTATATGAACAGAAAACCATCTAGGGGTAATCTACTGACAGAAGACCTTCTACAGGCCCTCTAAGGAAAGAAAACTTCTTAGAGAGTTTTTTGAAGTTTTTTTTTTTTAGACAGACAGACATCTACAGACAGAAGATATTCTAAAATGCGTCTAAAGACAGACGATCTCATAGGGGTAATCTACGGACAGAAATATTTCCTAAAAAGTTTTCTATTGACATAAATCCTTTTAGAGATCTTCCATAATCTGAAGGCTCCATCTAATAACATAGTTGGGTTTACAGCATAATAGCAATTCATGGAATTTCTTATATTGCAATTGAATTTGTTTCTTTTTTTAATTTCCTCACTTCCTACGGAAGTTTATCTTGCAGTTCTCACCTACCTATATCATTCCGACCTTCCGATGAATCTTAAAAAATTTCCTATTTGTTTTTTTTTTAATTTCCTCACTTCCTAAGGAAGTTTATCTTGCAGTTCTCACCTACCTATAGCATTCCGACCTTCCGATGAATCTTTAAAAAATTCCTAGTAATTGAAGAGGTATTAACAGCAGGAAACACCTGATTACCCAGCCATATTGAGTGGTGCAAATTTAGTTTCCCTTTCATTCCCATGCAATGGGGACATAATAGGATGTTATCGCCCCAAAAATAACAACTACAACAACAACCAATCAAACATATCTTTACATCTCTTAAAGACCCCACCAAAACAAATTTAAAGCCTAAATTAGACAGTTTAGACAACAGAATTAATATTTTTTTTGGTCTATTTTTTTAGTTTTTTTGTCTACAAAAAAAAAAAAAAAAAAAAAAAAACACATGCCCTGAGTTTTAAGATTTCTTGTTGTTGTTGTCACTCTGAGGGAATTTCTATTAATTTTCTAAATTGTAACAAAATTTTGATAATTTCCAAGATTTTTCAAAACGACAGCTACAACCAGCAAACCAACAAAGAAAAGAGATCTCAAATCGAAAGCCCCGAAATTGTTTGTTACACCACTTTCGCTTACTTGTTGTTGTATTCGCTGCTGCTGCTGTTGTTGTTGCTGTGACACAACATAACCGATGCTTATCATTGTCATCCCGAAAAAAAAACCTAACTGGTCGACTGACCCACCGACCGACCAACAGGCAAACGAAAACTTGCTCCAAAAACTTAATATGTCACTTGGATGTCGTTGGTGGCCACATAGGGCCACCATAGGATTGTGCGGGGGGCCGAAGCTATAGAAGCGACATCTATGGCCAACATGTTATAATTGTCGTGTCTATAAATCACAAGCGATGACATAAAATTACGCCAGATTGTCATAAATTATATCAAATGAACGAATCATAGCAAACACTTTGTGTGGTTATGGTGGTGGCCGTGGAGACAGATGGACGGATGGGCAGTCAAAATATAACTGCAACAACAACAACAAACAATTTTAAAAACCCACAACAAAGACGAGATTCAGAAACAAAATAGAAGTGTGAACTACGGATTTCGTGGAATAGCATTTTATCATCTAAATAGGAAGAGGTTGGGTTCCGTAAATATGGGACCTCATAGAAAAATAGGAAGGGCTGTTTGAGGTCTTTTATGGTCAGATAGTATATATTGGAAATTTTTAGTGACATTAGATCTTCTACGGGCCTTCCATAGACAGAAAACCTGCTTCGAGTCTTCTACACAATGCGGGTCTTCCATAAACACAGAAACCAAAGTCTTATTGAAAGAAGTTCCTAGAAGACTTCCATAGGTAGAAGAACTTCAAGAGGTTTTCTGCTACGAATTTTCTATACAAAAAAACCTGCTACAGAGAACCTGCTGTAAGTCTTCTATACGTAGAAGACTACATACAGGTCCTCCATAAACACAGGAACCAAAGTCTTATTAGGTCATATATATAGAAGATCTAATGCACGACTCATATGGACAACAAATTTCCAAGGTGCCCTTATAGATAAAAACCCTCAATTCTTCTAAAGACAAAATACCTCTCTGAGAGGTCTTCTATGTACAAACGATCTTCTAGACGTCTGTGGTGGACGAAAGATCTTCACAGAGGTCTACTTAAAAAAATGATATTCTGCACCTTCTGCAGGTCTTTTATGGAAGGAAACCCGTCAAGAGGCCTTCTAGATACATAAGACTTTTGGGGTTTTTTTTATAGACAGAAGGCTTCCTGCAAATTTTCTATACTTAGAAGAACTTCTAAAGGTCTTTATCAGACATTAGGTCTCCCAAATTTCTTATAATGACAGAACACCTCTTAGAGCTTTTTTATGTACAAACGATCTTTCAAAGATCTGCTATGATTGGAAGTCGATATAGACGGAAGACCACATAGCAGTATTCTATGCACAAACAATCTTCTAGAGGTTTTTGACATTAAACCTCCAAGAGATCTCCAAGAAGTTTTATATGGACAGAAAATCTCTCGGAAGTCGATATAGACGGAAGACCTCATAGCAGTATTCTATGCACAAACAACCTTCTAGAGTTCTTTGACATTTAACCTCCAAGAAGTTTTATATGGACAGAAAATCTCCCAGGGTTACTCTATGGACAGAAGACCTTCTGCAGGTCCTCTGAGGAAAGAAAACTTCTTAGAGAGTTTTTTATGGTTTTTATTGATGTCATCCTGCAGGTTAGTGGAACTCCAAGAGGTTCTCAACAGGCGGAAGATATCCTAATCTTCTTCTACAAACGGAGCTTCTTCTAAGTAAAAAGCCTTATATAGGTTTGCTGTGAATGGAAGACCACCCAGAGGGCAGAAGATTTCCTAAGGGTGTTCTGTGGACAGAAGATCTGACGTTTTAGGAAAAGAAACCCTGCTAATGGGTTTTCTACGGACATAGGCGTTACGGAGGTCTTCTATAGAGAGATTTACTCTTTTCTAAGACATAAGATCTTTTGGAGGTCGTCGGAATCACTTCTAGAGATATTGACCAAGATCTTCTATGGATGGAGGACTTTTGACAGGTCTCCTAAAATTCATTGAAATACAGAAATCCTTCTAAGTAACAACTACCTTCCAGAGGTCTGCTATGGATGGAAGATCACTTAGAGGGTAGAAGACCAAGACAGAAGACCTACAACAGATCTTTTATGAAAATATGTACAGAAGACCTGATGTTTTAGGAAAAGAAACCCTGCTAAATGGTTTTCTGCGGACATAGGGGTTACGGAGGTCTTCTATAGAGAGATCTACTTTTTTCTAAGACATAAGTTCTTATGGAGGTCGTTGGAATCACTTCTAGAGATATTGACCAAGATCTTCTATGGATGGAGGACTTTTGACAGGTCTCCTAAAATTCATTGAAATACAGAAATCCTTCTAAGTAACAACTACCTTCCAGAGGTCTGCTATGGATGGCAGATCACAGAGGTCTGCTATGGATGGCAGATCACATAGAGGGTAAAAAACCTGGACAGAAGACATAAAACAGATCTTTTATGAAAATCAACCCTGCTAGAGGTCTTCAACGAACATAAGAACTTACGGAGGTATTTTATAGAGAGATGATATTCTCCTTCCACAGATATAAGACAGTATAGACGGCTTTTATATACAGAAGATCCCTGCGGATTTAGTACGATCAAAATAAATTTTTATAGATAGAAGATCTCCTGCATGTTTAGTGCGGTTAGAAGTACTTCTTCTTCTATGGATGGACGACCTTTGAAAGGCCCCCGAAAATTCTTCTAAAGACAGAAATCCTTCTTAGTAAAAACGAACTTCTAGGGATCTGCTATGGACGGAATTCCACCCAGAGAGTGGATGACCTCCTAGGTGTATTTTATGGGCAGAAAACCAGATCTTTTAGGAAAAGAAACGATCTTAGAGGTCTTCTACGGACATAAGACCTTATGGAGGTATTTTATAGATAGAAGATCTCCTGCAGATTTAGTACGGTCAAAACAATTTCATGGAGGTTTTTTATAGACAGAAGATCTCCTACCGACTTTGTTTGGTCAGATCATCTATGGATGGAAGGCCTTTAAAATGTCTACTAAAGTTCTTTTAAAGGAATAAATTCTTCTAAGAAAAACCGATCTTCTAGAGGTCGGATATGGATAGAGAACCACTCCGAGGGTAATTTATGGACAGAAGGTTCATAAATTACCCTCTTTAATATATAGAAGATCCCTGCGGATTTAGTACGATCAAAATAAATTTTTATAGATAGAAGATCTCCTGCATACATAGTTCGGTTAGAATTACTTCTGTAAAAACGAACTTCTAGAGATCTGCTATGGACGGAATTCCACCCAGAGAGTGAATGACCTCCTAGGGGTATTTTATGGTCAGAAAACCAGATCTTTTAGTAAAAGAAATCCTCTTAGAGGTCTTCTACGGACATAATACCTTATGGAGGTATTTTATAGACAGAAGATCTCCTGCGGATTTAGTACGGTCAAAACAATTTCATGGATGGACGACCTTTGAAAGACCCCTAAAATTCTTCTAAAGACAGAAATACTTTTAAGTAAAAAGAACTTCTAGGGATCTGCTATGGACGGAAGTCCACCCAGAGAGTGGATGACCTCCTAGGGGTATTTTATGGGCAGAAAACCATATCTTTTAGGACAAGAAACCCTCTTAGAGGTCTTCTACGGACATAATACCTTATGGAGGTATTTTATAGACAGAAGATCTCCTGCAGATTTAGTACGGTCAAAACAATTTCATGGAGGTTTTTTTTATAGACAGAAGATCTCCTACCGGCTTTGTTCGGTCAGAATCACTTCTAGAGATCATCTACTAATGTTCTTCTAAAGGAAGAAATTCTTCTAAGAAAAACCGAGCTTCTAGTGGTCGGATATGAATGGAGAACCACCCCGAGGGTAATTTATGGACAGAAAACCTACAACATATATTTTATGAAAAGAAACCCTCTTAGAGGTTAATGGAGGTTTTTATAGACAGAAGTTCGCATCCTTCCACAGACATAACACCTTATGGAGGTATTTTTTAGACAGAAGGTATAGCTTTGTGGATGGAAGACCTTTAAAAGGTCTCCTAAAATTCTTCTAAAGACAGAAATCCTTCTACGTAAAAGCAAACTTTTAGAGGTTTTCTTTTACGTAGAACTTCTAGAAAATTTTCTATGGATGAAAATCCTTCGAGACGGGTTTTTTTTTTGGATTGAAAACCTCTTTCTATGGCCAGAAGACCTCCTAGAGACTTTCTACCTTTGGAGGTATTTTATAGACAGAAATCCTTCTACGAAAAAGCAAACTTCTAGAGTTTGGCTTTTACGTAGAACTTCTAGAAATCTTCTATGGATGAAAATCCTTCGAGATGTTTTTTTTGGATTGAAAACCTCATTGGCCAGAAGACTTCCTAGAAACTTTCTATAGACAGAACCCCTTGGTAGAACCTTGTGATTATTTTATTTTGAAAGAAATCTTCCTACACATTTTCTATGGACAAAAGCCTTCTTACGGAACTTCCATGCCAAAAGAAATACCTTTGGAAGAAAACATTTTTCTTCTAAGATGAGAATACTTCTTAGAGATTTTCTGTGCAAAATAGGTCATTCAAGGACAAATCTCTTAGTGACAATATGCCTACTATATGTTTTGTAGGTCCTGTAGAAATTGATACAATCTAGAGGTATTGTATGGAAATGAAACATCCTCCTTTTTAGGAAAGTAAAGCTTTTAGAAGATTTCTGGAAAAAAAAAATATTTCCTTGGGTTCGTTTATGTCCAAGGGATCATCTATAGACCTTAGTCCACTCAGAGATTTTCTATGTACATAAGGTACTATTACCTATACCCCCTAGAGGTCTTGTATGAAAATAAGACGTTATTCTTGTATGAAGGAAACCCCCCCTAGAGGTCTTCTGCGGAAAAAGGACATTTATGTAAAGAGATTTTCTATGAACAGAACTCATGCTCTTAGATGTCTTGTAGAGATCGAAGAGCCTTTCGTAGTTTTCAATGGATCTTCTACAAGTCTTCTTACGACAGAAACCCGCCTGGAGGAGTTTTACCCAATTTCTAAACCCACCCCTCGTATTATTTATTTGTGGCTATTAAATAACACCAAACACACCAAAACAAAAAGTTCAAAAAAGACAACAAACATAAAATGACAAGAACTTTTGTTGCTCTCGTTGTTGTTGTTGTTGTTCCGACCTAACAAGATTTTATGTCACAAACAATTTTGTTGTCTCCACGTTTATTTGCTTTGGAGTTTTATCTCTCGTTGTGACCTTAAGATTGTTAAGTGCGTGTGGGGTTCTAATAAAAACACAACAACAAAGTCTTTCCAGTGAATTTGACACACTCGCACACACACACGGAAGCTTAAGAAGTGTTTCAGTCTGTCACTCAGTCAGTCAGCAGCATATTTTCGCTTTTAGAGACATGTTTTCATGGTTCTGAGCACCGACCACTGACCGCTGCTGTTTTTATGTTTTTGTTTTTGAAACGCTCAACGCTCAGAATTAATAAGCCAACAATGAGGTAACGAAAGCCAACAAAAAAGTTCACACGCTACTCCAGTGTCGTTTAATTCGTTTTATTTAATAATAAAAAAAAACATCTACTTTTTTACTGAAATTTGTTTCTAATATTTTTTTTGGAGAGAAAAACAGATGATTATTTCTTGGTAGATGTTGCAACAAAGGAAGGGGTCGTGTAATTGGAGGAAGGTGGTACATCATGTAAACGGTTGATAAATGTTGTTGTTCTGCTTTGCGTTTTTTCAACGTTTTGAGGAAATGTGTGAGGAAAGCTTTGTAATTGTTGATAAGCGTGATGCTGGGAAAATTACAAGTTTTTGGCGATTGTGTAACAAATAATTGGGAATGACAATGAAAATTAAAAACCAGTAAGGAATGTGGTAAAGTCGGACTGGGCCGGCTATATGATACCCTTCACCACTTTGGGTATATTCTACATAAGTATACCCCATTGATTATATGGGGTACAATTAATATAAATAAGTCGAAATTATATATATTGAAGTTACGTTATATCTGTATCTGAACCGATTTCAAGCAAACATGCCAGAGATTAATTTATATTAACGTCAGTACGTTGTGTCAATCGGCCTAGCTATGGATCTTTAGTGCACAATTTACTTAAAACCGGACAAAAATATATATAGGAGGTATACACGTCATTCTAGACTTAATTCAATACGCTAGCCAAAATTAGTGTAAATCAAATGATTTTCAGGGACTTCGGTACACCATTTACCCGAAATCGGGCGAAACTACATATGGGAGCTATATCACAATCTGAACCGATTTTCACGAAAATTAGCACACGTCATTCTAAACTTAATTTAATTCGCTATGCCAAAATTCGCGCAAATCAGATCACTTTCAGGGACTTTGGAGCACCATTTACCTAAAATCGGCCGAAACTATATATGGGAGCTATATCTAAATCTGAACCGATTTCCACGAAACTCAGCACATATCATTCTAGACCTAATTCAGTAGGCTATACCAAATTTCGTGCAAATCGAAAGATATATCGGGACTTTGGTACACCATTTACCTTAAATCGGACGAAAATATATATGGAAGCTATATCTAAATCTGAAACGATTTTTCCCAATTTCAATAGGGTTCGTTCTTGGGCCAAATAAGTGAGCTGTGCCAAATTTCATCCAAATCGGATCATAAATGCGACATGTACTTTGTTTACAATTTAACATCAACAGACGGATGGACGGACATGCATAAATCGACTCAGAAAGTGATTCTATGCATATTCTCAAAAGGAACCATGGGTCTATCTCTCACAAAAATCTGTCGATTAAGCCATCACCGGGGACTAATAAATTGAACTATGCAACAAAATCGAACTCTCTCCTTGTGGGTCATGCTTTTATACCCTTCACCACACTGTGGTACAGGGTATTATGTCTTTCTGCATATGTTTATAACAAGCAAAAGGAATCGAGATAGACACATGGTTCCTTTTGAGAATATGCATAGAATCACTTTCTGAGTCGATTTACACATGTCCGTCCATCCGTCCGCCCGTCCGCCTGTCCATGTTAAATTGTAAACAAAGTACAGGTGGCATTTATGATCCGAATTGGATGAAATTTGGCATAGGTCACTTATTCGGTCAAAGGACGAATCCTATTGAAATTAGTTCAGATTTAGATATAGCTCCCATATATATTTTCGTCCAATTCAATGTAAATGGTGTACCAAAGACCCTATATATCTTCCGATTTGCAGAAAATTTGACACAGCATAACGAATTGGGTCTAGAATGATGTGTGTTAAGTTTCCTGAAAATCGGTTCAGATTTAGATATAGCTCCCATATATATTTTAGTCCGATTTAATGGAAATGGTGTACCAAAGTCCCTATATATCTTTCGTCCGATTTAGTGTAAATGGTGTACTAAAGTCCTTATATATCTTTCGATTTGTACAAAATTTGGCATAGCGTACTGAATCGAGTCTAGAATGATGTGTGTAAAATTTCCTGAAAATCGGTTCAGATTTAGATATAGTTCCCATATCTATGTTCGACCGATTAATGTAAATAGTTCACCAAAGTTCTATATATTTTTCGATCATCCGATTTGCACGAAATTTTCTCGATTTGCAGAAAATTTGGCACAGCATAACGAATTGGGTCTAGAATGATGCGTGTTAAGTTTCCTGAAAATCGGTTCAGATTTATATATTGCTCCCATATATATTTTCCTCCCATTTAATGTAAATGGTGCACCAAAGTCCCTGTATATCTTTCGATTTGCACGAAATGAATTAGCGTAATGACTTAGGTTTAGAATGATGTGTGTTAAGTTTCCTGAAAATCGGTCCAAATTAAGATATAGCTCCCATATACATGTTCGTCCGATTTAATGTAAATGGTGCACCAAAGTCCACATATATCTTTCGTACTGAACTTAGTATAACCTAGAAGTTAGATAGATATAAATGCTGCACCGAACTCCCCAGGAGGGTCCGATTGGCACAGAATTTTGCACAACTTATTGAAGTTATTATGAGATAACGAGTAGCAAGTTTTGTTGAAATCGGTTCAGATTTATATATGGTTCCTATATAGTATCGTCAGATTTTAAGTAAGTATAGTTTATATAACTTAGCATGTGGAAAGTTTTATTGAAATCGGTTCAAATTTGGATAGAGCTACCATACATATTTTCTCCCGATTTTAAGTAAATGATGCACCAAGAACTCAACATTTCGATATAGCAGACGGACGGGTATTCTTACGGGACACCACAGTCTGAAGGCCATCTACTTAAGATTGGATGCGAGGGTAGCAGCAGGTGCAGAGATTGATTTTTATGTGCCACTGCCCAGCATTTACATGCCTTCGAAAACAATTTTTGACACTATTCACGGACTAATCGATCTGAGGGGGTGTGAGTGAAGAATTCTCATAAAACACAAAATTCCTAGAATCATATGGGGATCAAACCAAAGTTGCTTAATCTAAATTTCCCCTAACTTTCTTTTCATTTCTAGAGCACACAACAGGCCTCAACTGGCTTAAGTGTATGTCCTGTCACTCCTCTTTTCAACCTGACCTAACCATCTATGAACCGATCTGCGTTGTACCATCTATCCGTGGACATCGACATAGTCAGAGGTTTCGAGCTGCATCGACACGGTGGCTAGGTCATTGTGTAAGTATGGATGAGGATATCCCAGCTCAAAAGGAATATAAAAGCGAATGGAAAGATCTAGACAACATTTCGAAACATGGTCTTTCAAATTGGGAGAGCTGAACACAATACCAATGCACATGGAAATTTTTATACCCTACATAACTATGTTGTCAGGGTATTATAGCTTTGTGCAGCCCCAAAAGTTTGTAACGCCGCGAAATTTTGGTCCTAGACCCACCTTTAAGTGTACCGATAGCTGAGTCGATATAGACATGTGTGTCCGTCCGTCTGTCCATTATAATTTGTAAACACGATACAGGCCACAGTTATGGACCAATTTTCACGAAATTTGGATGTAGGAAGGGTTCTGGCCAATGAAGACCCCTATTGTTTTTGGGAAAGATCGGTTAATATTTAGGGGATGAAATGGACCAAATACTAAATTTTTGTCGCTTTTTCTGGTCGCTCCAGAGGTCGCAATAATGGCCCGAACATCGTGAAATTTTCCATGGAGAAGGGGATAGGGCCAAAGAATAAGCATGCCTGTTTTCATAAAGATCGGTCAATATTTAGTGGGTCAAATGGACCCTGACTTTTGTGTGAAAAATGACAAAATTTGTATTCTATGGCGTATATATTTACCCCTGAAGAACATATGCCCGAGAAGTTGATATTATATCCAAGAAGAGTGGTTGACCTTTAAATTAAGACCAATTATATGGTCGTATGTACTCAGATGTGGGAGTTACACTTAAATATTTACAGGTGCTTACGTATTCAGATATTATTTAGTAACCCCATACCACACTAGAGGCCGAAAATATAGCGCTGATCGCTTTGAAATTTTCCATTAGGTTCCAGTTATGGTCAAGGACAACGCCTTTAATTTTCGGTGATGATCAGATAATAATATTGGGATAAGGTGTATCGATAACCTAATTTTTTGTGTTATTTTCGTGTCGATCTATAGACCACAAATGAAAGCCGAACATCACAATGCAACCCACGGTGATGGGAATCTGGACAATAGCTGTACTGAATACTCGTAATATTCGGAAAATATGTCAGTGTGAGGAAGAGGTGCTATTTACCTCTAATCGGGCAAGAGGGTGCAAATATCACGAAATATTGCCCAGGCTCGGAATAAACATCCGCAGAAAATTTGAGTTCCGTGATAGTTGTGTAGGGTATCGTATGGTCGGCCCCGTCCGACTATACTGCTCCGCTCTCTGGTTTTATGCTCGGTTAATGGAACAAATGTTCTGTCTCAAGCCAGCTAAGTAAGTATGGGTTCTACAGCCCTACGTTACTTAAGGTGTTGGGCCAGAATATTCTGCATCCGCATAATCTTAGTCTTAGCGTTGAGGTGAGAGATTCCACGTTATACCTCCATATCTGAGAGCAGACTTCGTTCATTATTTTATCCAGCACAACTGTGAAAAGTAGGGGTGATAGAGGATATCCTTGCATTATTCTCGCCATGATGCGAGGTTCTCAATGCTTCCAATGTCCAGCCATGATATCTGTGATTGATGGATTTCTGAAGAATAACTCCCAATTCTTCAGAAATTCTCTATTTTGTTCAATAACATCCTTCTCAAATTTCTCCCCTCTTCTTCTGGGCAGTGGAAAAAGCTATTTGTAACCAATCATCGTTTTATGGCTATATCGAAAAACTACGTAATATCCAATTTCATCGCTTCATCGTTATGTATCGGTTACAGTAACCGGTTAAGCAGATGATTTTATTTTCCATCCAGATCTGCTGCTTATTAAAATATTTAAATTTTGTGAAGCGGTGATCTGACGGAGCGTTTGGACGGAAAACAAATCTTTAGGCCGCTTGTGAGATGTCATTTTGTTGTTGTTATTGTTGTTATGGTACACTACAAACTGTCACTTTGCAATGGCAATGTATGAGTGGCTCGTTGGCTGGCTGACTGTCTGGTGGCATACTGAACGTGTGAGACCAAATCCAATTAGACAAATGGCAGTTGGTCTTCAATGCGGTTGTCATTTAAATTTTTGTTGTTGTTGCTGTCGCTCGCTGTTGTTGGTCGGTCGATGAATACAAAAACAAAAAGAAAAACTTGAAATAAATATTATCAAAATTTTATAGTGATATTGTCACACAATTACACACATACAGATGTCAACAAAAGTTACTTTGATCGGCAGCTTTGTTTATTTTTTCTGGTGGGGAAGGGGTTTTTGAATATTGAAATGCGGTGTGTCACTGTGTAATCATGTCAAGACAAATGAAAAAAAGCTTAAGAAAAACCACATAAAAAAGAGCGGAGACACTTTTTTCAGATTGTTTGTTTGAAATGCATCATTGTCTTTTATGGCAACCCTCCCCCTGGTCGCCAATAACAAAAGCCAGAAACCAGTCATCAGTTGCCGGAATCAAGACCCAACGACACCCACATGCCAAATACAAAATCCAAAATACAAAAACATTCAAATAAAAAAAATTTTGTCCAAAAAATCTTAAGTATGAATGTGTGTGTGTGTTCATTTCGTTTCTTCTATTCATGTCGGCCAAAAAGGAGAACCAACAAAAAGAATGTGTTAAAAATTAAAAGTGGAGCAGTAAAGTAATGGAGTACTCAAGAAAATATCTACACATTTGAACATATTTTCAAATGAATGCATTATGCTGTCGTTGTTGGCCCTCTTTTTTTTTGTTTCGTTTTTGACCAGGTTGTTTTTTTTTTGGTTGCATTGCTATTTCATTTGTAGCCGAAAAAATAAAAATAAAGACACCAACATTGCACGCCAGGCACAAATGTTTTTTTTCCTGTCCCACAGAGCTAGGCAGGCTGTCACTTGTTGCCCGAACAGACAATAAAATCACAAAATATTCGTTTTGCATTAACGTTTTGCGGAGAGAACATGCGGACACAATCTGTGGTACAGTGTGACGAGATCTTGCCACAGCATAATTATTATACCAAGCTTTTAACGAAAATTTTTATACCCTACACAACTATGTTGTCAGAGTATTATAGCTTTGTGCAGCCCCAAGAGTTTGTAACGCCGCGAAATATTGGTCCTAGACCCATCTTTAAGTATACCGATCATCATATCTCAACTAGCTGAGTCGATCTAGACATGTGTGTCCGTCCGTCCGTCTGTCCATTATAATTTGTAAACACGATACAGGCCACAGTTATGGACCAATCTTCACGAAATTTTGCATATAGGAAGAGTTCGGCCCAATGAAGACCCCTATTGTTTTTGGTAAAGATCGTTTAATATTTAGGGGATGAAATGGACCAAATACTTAATTTTTGTCGGTTTTTGTGGTTGCTCTAGAGGCCGCAATTATGGTTTAAACTTCGCGAATTTTTACATGGTGATGGGGATCGGTCCAAATATTAAGCATACCTGTTTTGATAAAGATCGGTCAATATTTAGCGGGTCAAATGGAACCTGACTTTTGTGTGGAAAATTACAAAATTTGTATTCTATGGCGCATATATTTGCCCATGAAGAACATAGACCCGAAAATTTGATAATATATTAAAGAGGAATGGTTGACCTTTAAATTGATACCAATTGTATTGTCGTATGTACTCGGATGTGGGTGCTTACCTACTCAGAAATATAGCGTTGATCGCTTTGAAATTTTCCATGAGGTTCCAGTTATGGTCAAGGACAACGCCTACAACTTTCGGTGATGATCAGATTATAATTATGGGATGAAGTGGACCGAATACTATTTTTGGGCTTTTTCGAGTCGATGCCAATAATAGGCCGAAAATCACAACACAACCCACGGTAAAGGGAATCTGTACTGAATATGAATAGTAATATTCGGAAAATATGTCAGATGCTGTTGACCTCTAATCGGGCTAGAGGGAGCAAATATTACGAAATATTGCCCAGGTTCCAAATAAACATCCACAGACAGATAGAGTTCCGTGGTAGTTGTGTAGGGTATCGTATGGTCGGCCCCGTCCGACTGTACTGCTCCGCTCACTGGTTAAAGATAGATATATTTATTAATAAACCAGTGAGCGGAACAGTATAGTCGGACGAGGTCAACCATATGTTACCCTACACAACTACCACAAAAATCAAACTTTCTGCGGTTCTATATTCTGAGCCTGGGCAATATTTCGAGATATTTGCACCTTTTTATCGATTACAGATCAACAACTTCACTTTCTAACCCTGGCATATTTTCCAATTTTTTTCTTGTGGTGAATGTTTACGCCGTAAAATAAAAAAAAAAATTCACTTTAGGTTTTGGCTGATTTGACAATCGGAATATTGACCGAACATCATTTAAACAGCCGCTCTAAGTATTTGGTCAGATCCCCTTTAATTAATAAAATATGTGATGTTCTGCATATAATAATTACCTCTAGAGCGACTAGAAAATCGGACAAAATTAAAGTTTTCGGTTCACCTAATCAATTGCCGTCGTCAACAACTCCTCTTGGATATACTATCAACTTCTCGGGTATATGTCCTTCAGGAGCAAGTAAAGTTTTGTAATTTATTTTGTTCACACAAAAGTCAAGGTCCATTTGACCCGCTAAATTTTGACCGATCTTTAGCAAAACAAACATGCTTATTCTTTGGCACGATCCTCTTCTCCATGAAAAATTTAACGATGTTCGGACCATAACTGCGGCCTCTGGAGCGACCAGAAAAACCGAACAAAATTAAGTATTTGGTCAATTTCATGCCTTAAATATTAACCGACCTTTACCAAAAACAATAGGGGACTTCATTGGGCCGAAACTATCCTTCATGCAAAATTTGGTGAATATTGGTCCATAACTGTGGCCTATATAGTGTTTACAAATTATAATGGGCAGACGTACGAACGGACACACATGTCTAGATCGACTCAGCTAGTCGAGATATGACGATCGGTATAGTTAAAGGTGGGTCTAGGACCAATATTTCGCGACGTTACAAACTCTTGGGGCTGCACAAAGCTATAATACCCTGACAACATAGTTGTGTAGGGTATAAAAAGTTTGTGATCATGGTTCGAAAGTCCCCTATCATGGTTCTGATGGTCCTTAGAATATCTATAAAAGTATATATCGAATTTTTCCATCAATGTAGCTGCAATTTAGTATTTTTTTTTTCAATATAGGTCCATTTTTTGACGTACACAATAATTTGCTATATTTTCCATCGAAGAGGCTGTTCGAATTTGGTATACACACCACAAACTTCGACCCGACAAAATATTAATGACTATTTAGTGCCAAAGTGCCAAAAATATATTATTTCAAAATTATTTCCTATTCAACTTCCACGGAGCTCTAAGTTCTTGCTGATAAATAGTCCGCTATATTTACACTTTCTTGGCCGATTAGAGGTCAACAGCTCATCTGTGGCATCTTTTCCGAATAAAACTTTACTCCATAAGATACAAATTTTACAAAAAAGAAAAAATTGCCCCTTTGACCGTTCATAATCAAGAGATCTATTCGAATTAGTTTGCAGATTGCCTTCCCCATGGAAAATTTGTAATGGTCGGCTGAGAATTGTGACATCTGAAGCGACTAGAAAACCTGACAAAAATAAAGCTTTCTGTCCATTTCATTCCCGAAGTATTATCTAATCATCATCGAAAATTATAGGCGTCGTCTTAAACATAATCGAAACCTCAACCAAAATTTCCTAGCCATCAGCGTAACTTTTCCGCTCTCTAGGTGGTAATGTTAATACTTAGCATTATCAGAATACATAACTCCCTTTTCCCAGTACATACATACCATATAATTGGCATCAATTTAAAGGCCAACCACTCCTCTTGGATATACTGTCAACTTTTCCGGTCTAAGTTCTTCAGGAGAAAATATAACCCATAGAATTCCACTTTTTACACAAAAGTCAGTGTCCATTTGATCCGCTAAGTTTTGACGGATATTTATCTTTACAGGCATGCTTATTCTTTGGCTCGATCCCCTTCTCCATGTAAAATTTTGCGATGTTCGGATGGGACACAAAGCTATAATACGCTGACAACATAGTTGTATAGGGTATACAAAATCCATACTCAAAAATTGACTATCTGATAATCTGTGGCAAAATGTGCTTCCCAAAATCCAGGCATATAACTATGACAGTGCTTGGTAAGGTGTCTCCATGTTCTCATGCACTTTCCAACCACTGTCTCCAGCATATGTATGTTGCACATAAACATCACCCAAAAAACAAAACAACACTCACATGGAAATTAAAAATGTGGAACACGTTCCTTTCATGGTTTTAGCGAAAGAAAAAAAAAAAACAACAACAACAACAACAAAATTATTGTTGTTGGTCGAACTTTTATTGGATTTTCAATTTATTTTTGGTGATCTTTTTGTTGTTGCTGCTGTTGATATTACGTTGGATGCTAATGTTCGTTCATTGTCGCATTTTACTCCTCCATGTTGGGTCTGTCTGCTGCTTTGACATTTTCTGCGTTTTGAAATGATTCCACCCGGCTCAGTTGCTGATGATTCATCCGCACTTCTTTAAATGTCTAATAATATTAAAAAATAAAAAATATAAGACATTGCTAAACATTGCCGATTATTTATGAGTTTTTTTGTATTGTTGTGGAGAAACACGTGCTCTGCTGATTAAGCCGGGTCTTAATCACCTGATTAAAATGTTCAACACGATTTCTGTGATTATTGAGAAAGACAATACAAAAAATATTTAATTTAAATTATAAAAATTGCAAGTGATGTAGAAAATGGTTGTATAATCCTCTGAAAACGCAAATAAA
>NW_026885231.1:0-64793 GCF_032173495.1 Musca vetustissima | reverse complement strand
TTGAAGACAAAAAATCAATTTCTTTTAATCCAAACGTATGACTACTCAAAAATGTAACTTAAGATGTTCAAGTGAAAATAAAAAAAAAAACAGTAGGGAAAGCTCTGAAGTCGGACGGACCGACTGTATGATACCCTTCACCACTTTGGATACATACAGAGATGCTCATAATTGTATGTAGGGAGCTATATCTAAATCTGATTTCAACAAAACTTCACATATGTCATTCTGTAATAATTCAGTACGATGTGCAAATTGCGTGAACTTTTGTGGAATCGGAAAAACCTATATATGTAGCTATATCAAAATCTGAACCGATTTTCTCCACATTAAATAGGGTTCGTCCTTGGGACAAATAAGTAGGCTGTGTCAAATCTCATCTAATTCGGATCATAAATACGACCGAACATTGCTTACAACTTAACATGGATAGACAGACGGGTGGGAATATATAAATCGACTCAGAAAGTGATTCTATGCATATGGGTCTATCTCGTTTCCTTTTGTCTGTTACAAACATATGCACAAATAAATACCTATCGCATAATAAATCCAATAGTTCTGTGTAGGCCTTAGTTCATATCTTTTCAATCCCATTTTAATTTATGATTTCCGATATTTTAGTGAGCTGAAATCAAACCGCTTTCGAAAAAGGTGTGTTTCTTTAATTTCAGAAACAACAAAAACCAGTGAGTGGAGCATTATAGTCGGACGGGGCCGACCATTCGATAACCTACCCAACTACCACGGAATTCTAACTTTCTACGGATGTTTATTCCGAGCTTGGGCAATATTTCGTAATATTTACACCCTCTTCCTCAATTAGGGGTCAACAGCACCTCTTCCTTACACTGACATATTTTCCGAATATTCCCAATATTCAGTACAGCGCTTCTAATTACTTGTACAAATTCCCTTTACCGTGGATTGTTTTGTGATGTTCGGCTTTCAATTGTGGCCTATAGATCGACTCGAAAAAAAAAACACACACACAAACAGTTTTCGGTCCACTTCATCGCAATATTATTTTCTGATCATCACCGAAAATTATAGGCGTTGTCCTTGACCTAACCTGGATTGTCATGGAAAATTTTAAAGCGATCAGCGCCACCCACTAGTGTAATAATGGGTTACTAAATAATATCTAAATACGTAAGCACCTGCGAATATTTAAGTGTAACGAGTACATACGACTATATAATTGGTATCAATCAACTATCAACTTCTGGGGTCTATGTCCTTCAGGAGTAAATATATACGCTATAGAATTCAAAATTTGTAATTTTTACACAAAAGTCAAGGCCCATTTGACCCGCTAAATATTAACCGATCTTTATCAATACAGGCATGCTTTCTCTTTAGCCCGATCCCCTTTTCTATGTAAAATTTCACGATGTTCGGGCAATAATTGTGACCTCTGGAGCGACCAGAAAAACCGACAAAAATTTAGTATTCAATTCAACCCATAAATATTAAGAGATCTTTACCACAAACAATAAGGGTCTTCATTGCCCAGAACCCATCCTACATGCAAAATTTCGTGAAGATTGGTCCATAACTGTCGCCTGTATTGTGTTTACAAATTATAATGGACAGACGGACCGACGGAGACACATGTCTAAATGGACTCAGCTAGTCGAGATATGACGATCGGTATACTAGGACAATATTTTGCGGCGTTACAAACTCTTGGGGCTGCACAAAGCTATAATACACTGACAACATTGTTGTGTAGGATATAATTATGAATTGTTTTTTTCTTCTATAAGTCTAACAGGTGTATAAGTGTTCATATACCATCCATTTGAAAAGAGGAAAATAACGAATTTTGAAAAAAAATATGTATTACTCTATCATGCCGCTGACTTTTTATTTGGATCTAGTTTCAAAAACATCAAGCCCTAGATCTGTAAAAACGCTAAAAGGAGTCCAGTTATTGGACGTCTATACATCTAGTTTTTCACAGATCTTAAATGATGGCCGAAACAGAGGACAAAGAAATCAGTAAAACGTCATTGATGAAAATTATAAGGAATAAAAATAAACAAAAAATATACTAGCGTTTTATATGACCTGCATTGTAAATAATGAATAAACCTAATTTCAGACATTAGTATTTCATGTCCATTAAAAAATGAGGTGAATCTCGAGCATACAAAACATATAAATAAATTCTCTACCTCTTACTAAACTAATACATCAATTCTTTTACTTTAAATAATTTATATTATTTTTTATTTCCAAAAAATCCAACATCCTTTCCAGTAAAATCACACGACCACCATACCTCATCCTTACACTTCAAATGAAAATAAATAAAAAAAAAAAACTTATAACACATAAAACATTCCACTAAAACAGCAATAACAACACAAACTAGAAAGCAGGTCAACACATTTAGTATCCTGCAATGAATAATGGCATCGTTTAAAATTGTATGGCAATTTTCGAGGATCTAAAATAAATTTGATACTAAATTCTCATAAAAATAGTTAGTTAGTAGGAATACGAGTAGAAACTGTGAAGTGTGGCTGGTTGGTGGTGGGTAGCTTCCCTTGGGAGAGACGCCGAACAAAAACAACAAGGTAGCCCCGTTGAAACCACATTGTAGAAAATGTAATATGCTGTTGTTGGTAGTAAAAAAGTTAATAACAATAATGTTATATTCCATAGCATTGCAATCATCTTCATCATCACCCCGACTGCTGTTGTCGTCCACATTTGATTTATCATCTAGAAATCAGGCAACAAAATCTGTGTTCTACTAACTGTAGTCGAATATGTCAAGCTATGGCAATAGATAATAAAACAAATAAAACATACCTTGTTACGAAGATATCTTTATCGTTTTGTTTTATGTGTTCTTTTTCTACTGATTTTTTACTCTATCTTTTTTATGGTTTTTTATTGGTATACCATTTTACGTTATAGTTTTTAGGTTTATTTTGGGTATTTTTATTTTTATTTATTTTTTTTTTTTTTTTGCAAGGAAAAGGAAATCTATGGGAGAACAGCAAACGGTTAAAATGTCATATCGAAAAGAAATGTCTCCAAATTTTATGGCTTTTTAGTTTATTTTATTTGTTTTCATGTCTATTTTTTGGTTGTTATCCTCCCCCAATGCCGTTAGTTTGGTAACAATCATCCAACCTATCGTGACTACTGTTGTTCTTGTTTCGTTCTTTTTTTTTTTTGCCCATAAAAAATGAAGATGTAAAAGGATATGATGATGTATTTTTACGATTGTTTGTCTTGTAAGATGCTTGTCGTAACTCCCAAAACAATATCAGTCACCACCTCTGTTATAGTTGTATTTTTTGGTTGGTTTCGAATTTAGTTCGGTGTGCACGTGTTTTACGTGTTACACTTAACTCTTTCCATGGAATTGCATTTCTTTCGAAAAGGATAACAGGATATCGCCAGTGTGAAAAATTTAAGATAAATAATATCAAAAAGAGTTTTAACAGTGGCAGAATAGATCCTCCGTTATTTTACACTACTGCGCCTTACCGGCGGGGAGGATAATATAATTGTATCCCACATAAAGGCAAGTCGCAAATTGCCACCGAAGATATTCAGGTGTTAGGAACTCTGTGCAAAGTAGATGCATCGCTAGCTCTCGCTTTTGACCATCGAGCGGAGAAATAACGAATTTTTTCCACCGATATTTGGCGTTGGACCAAACATGGTTCCATCATTTAACTACGAAACCCAATCAACAGTCATCCGGGAGGACTGCACGCAATGAACACCCTTCAAAGTGTGTAAATCTGCTATTTTTTATTTTTTGAAGCCTATGGAATAACTTTAAGAAATCCGTTTCAATATGAGGGATATTAAACAGCAACTACTGCATAGAGTTTTTGTGAACATTTAAACATGATTTCACCAATATGGTAGCATTTGAAAGTCGATTGTTTCGACCTGAGTCTGTAATTTTCTTAGGAGGAAAAAAAAAAACATGACAGACAATTTACACCTGACCTGAGCATAATTTATTACAAATATTTTACATCCCAATATTCTTAAGTAATATTCCACAAAATACATTGTCTGTACACATTATTTTGATAGTTATACAAAAAACATTCACATGTATTTATGTACATCCGAAATACATAACACCAAATTACATCCACGGTTCTGGATGTCTGGCTTTAGAATGCCGAAAACTTTCTGTTGGCCTTTCTTCGTTTTCCTTTTTCTATTTCTTTGGCTGAAGTTATTTATCGCATTTTATTCTTTTTAACAAGTTTTTTTTAGAATTTTTTTATGATTCCATTGTTGAAGTGTCAAGGATTTACAAGCAATTCTATGCTAGTTTAGTTACATTTTTAGTTTATGACAACGACCCCATAGTCTGTCTATGGGTCGAAGAAGAACCCACCAGCAGGGGGAATAGTGGACAATTTATGAACAAAAAATAACAAGCAATAGAAATTTCCGGGAAATACCTACATGAATTGTATATTTATGTAATAAATAATGACTTATTACATGTAATTGTAAATTATAAAACATATTTATTTTGGCCTTACCAAAGAGCCATGCCACAGATTTTTTTAAAAAGTTCTTCAGCAGATAAGACGTGGTTTTCTAAAGAATATTTTCTTAAGGGCTATAAAAGGCGTGGCTTTTTAAAAAATATTTTTTTAAAGAGCTATACAAGGCGTGGTTTTTAAAAGATTTTTTTAAGAAGTGGATTGTTTAAACATTTTTTTAAAGGAGTGGATTGTTCAAGTATTTTTTAAAGGAGTCGATTGTTTAAATATTTTTTTAATACTTAAGAATACTTGTTTAATGACTATACTAAACGAGGATTTGCTAAATAATATTTTTCCTAGGGTTATTTTAGGTGTGACTTTTTTAAAGAATATTTTTTCAAAGGCTATATATATTTTAAAGAATATTCTTCAAGAGCTAGAAGAGGTGTGGATTTTTGAGAATATTTTTTTGAGACCTAGAGCGATATAAGGCTTGGATTATTTAAATAATATTTTTTCCAGGGCTATAAAAAGCGTGGATTATTTAAAGAATATTTTTCCAGAACTATAAGAAGCTTGGGTTATTTAAAGAATATTTTTTCCAGTACTTTAATATGCGTGTTTTTTAAAGAATATTTTTCCAGGACTATAAGAATATTTAATGAATTAATATTTTTTCCAGGGCTAAAATATGAGTGGATTTTTTAAAGATTATTCTCCTAGGGATATATAAGGCGTGGATTTTTTTACACAATATTCTCCTAAGGATATACAAGGCGTGGATTTTTCAAACCATATTCTCATAGGGATATACAAGACGTGGATTTTTTAAACTATATTCTCATAGGGATATACAAGACGTGGATTTTTTAAACTATATTCTCGGAGGGATATACAAGACGTGGATTTTTGAAAGAAAATTTTTCAAGAGCTAGAAGAATTGTGGATTTTTTAAGAACATTTTTTCAAGAGCTATATAAGGCGTACAGAGGTGTTTAAAGCCATGTCTGCGTTTGGCATTCCTGCAAAATTAATTCGACTATGCAGGAATATTAAATGGCACAAGATCAGCAGTTAAAGTCAGAAAGGACCTCCCGGAGCCCTTTAATACCGAATGAGGATTCAAATAAGGTGACAGTTTGTCGTGTGACCTTTTTAACATCCTGCTGGAAATGGTCATACGAGAAGCAAATGTGAACCGAAATGGCACTCTGTACACCCAACAACAGATGACATCGACATAATGGGTCGAACATTGAGAGCGGTAACAGCCACATTTGAACAAATTGGGAAGGAGTCTGCCAAAGTGGGTCTGGCAGTAAACGGCGAGAAGACCAAGCTGGTGGTATCAACGCTCAAGACAGCCAGTAGACTCGGACCAACTGTGAACTTGAGGAATACAGCTTCGAGGTAGTCAAAGATTTTAGATACCTTGGTACCTCCATAAATAAAACGAATGACATCAGTTTTGAAATTCGGAGAAGGATAGTGATGGCCAACCGATGCTACTATGGTCTGAGTAAGCAACACAAAAGCAAGGCCACCTCCCGGCAGACCAAACTCGCACTCTGCAAGACGCTGATACTACCCGTGCTATTATATAGATCTGAAGAATGGGTACTGACGCATGCAGATGAGGCAGCTCTTGGAGTGTTTGAGAGAAAATGAAGAGAAATGATGTTGTGAGAATGGATGAAGATGTCCCAGCCCAGAAGGCATATAAAAGCGAACCAGCTGATGGTTCACGCAGAAGGGGAAGGCGACGAATAAGATGGAAAGATTACGTGGAAAACAACATTGCCGAATATGATTTTTCAAATTGGAAAAACTGCTTAAAAGACCGACGCGCCTGGAAATCTTTTTTAAGCCCGACTTATGGAACGAAAGTTCTGCCACAAGTCAGCTAAGAAAGTAAGTATATAAGACGTGGCGTTTAAAAAAAAATTTTTCAGAACTATATAACCCGCATATTTTTTAAGAACATTTTCAAAAGCTATAAGAGGCGTGGATTTTTTAAACAATAATTTCTCCAGTGCTATAAGAGGCATGTATTTCTTAAGAACTTTTTTTAAGAGCTATACATTTTTTTAAAGAATATTTTTTCAAAGCTTTTTGTAAGCGTGTAGTTTTTAAAGAATATTTTTTTTTTCAAAGGTTATTTTGGTTATTCTTGTTTTTTTTAGAATAGTATTTCCAGGACTATACATTGTGAGGATTTTTTCAAACATTTTTTCTATGGTAATTTTAGACCTGGGTTTTTTTAAAGAATACTTTTCAAGGGTTATTGTAGGCATGGAGTTTTAGATAATATTTTTGAAAGACTGGTTGTTTCAAAAGTTATACATTTTTTTAAAGAATATTTCTATAGTCCAACGTAAGGCGTAGATTTCTAGAAACATTTGTTAAGAACCAATACAAAGCACAGAATTTATAGGATTTTTCTGTATTAAACTTCATATAATTTTCTTTCAGTGTATTTCGAAAGCAACAAATTATGCAAATTTTTCGATAGATATTTCAACACCAAATCTTTTTTTTTTAAATACATCACGTACCTGAAGAAAAATTGCACATAAAAGTGAAGAACTCCAATTAGGAAACTATTTCAAAAGGCTTGATATAAAATCCAATTGACAATAAAAACTACACTAAAAGTAACATCAGTAAGCAATTTCATTTATTATACAAATGTATGTACTTCAGCAACAAATTTCCCCCATTTCAAATCATTCAAATGTCCTTAGCCATCCTTCATCACAGCAGATTGATGACCCATTGTTTCCTCTATCACAAATGGCATAGTTTTCACATTTTAATGAATTCATTAAAATTTAAACGAGGACAAGGTGAGTACATTTCGATTTTATTTCTGTTTAGTTTTTAGAGTATTTTTTCTTCATCTTCTACTTTCAGTTTAGGGTGGTGATAAAAGGACGAACATGTTTTTGATTGCTACCTTGGCTACATTCACATATTTGTTTTATTTGTTGGGAATTTCCTTTAAAGACTCAGAGCAGACAATCATCATTTCTCAATTTCTTGGCAATTCATTTGAAATTAAATGAGCAATTGCCAATTATGCCGTAACCACCCCTAAAATAGGCACTTACGGTAGAAAAGAAGAAGAAGAAGAATGCGACGACAACAGATATTTGAATAGTTTTGTGGACAGACGGACAGACAGAGGAATAGACAAATGTTACAATCAAATTACAAAAACGGTCATTGTTTGCAACATCTTATTTTCTTAACAAACAACAAGAAGCCCAAACAATAGCTACTAAAATAACACATGCAATTTTTGAACAACAACAAATTGACAGCATACATAGATATTGTTGTTGGGTTGTTGTTTCTTTTATAAATTACTTTATCATTTAGGAGTTTGGTTTCATCAGAAAAAAAATTAAGAAGAGAAACAGAATTACCCAAAAATTAAATTTCATCATTGATGGCATACTTCTTGTGTTTCTTTGAGAGACAGTGTTTAAAAAATGATGGCCGTTTTTCGATAAATAAATAAAAAAAAAAATAATGATTTGAAAAAAATCCCTTATAATAAATATTAATTATTGTTTACACATAACCGGAAATCTGAGGATATAAACCTTATACTTATGAAAAAAGTAAAGCAAATTGGGACGGAAGATCAAAATCTATTACTATGGAATATGTATATTTTGATCGAATCAAAATTAATTGCTTTATGCCTGCTTGCTTTCGATTATTACTTTGATATTGTTTTCTAGTTTTGAAGTCCTAAATGTTATTCAACTTTTGAATTTGATAAATAATTTCAATTGTATTTTTAACATCAAAATTCTATATTTAGATGTTATCGTTCTATAAAAATTTGGATCCTCATCATTTTAATATAACAAAATAAAATCACTGTGGAGGCCTAATAGAATTTTGTGCTTTGCTTGCCAGAATCTTACATTATGTTCTATCCCATGGGATACGAAGAGGGCACTAAATACTATATTGAGTTTTAGAGCAGGTTAACGGTCTAAAATAATAAACTTACCTTATTATTTTTGCCTATCTCTGTAGGATCTGCTTCGTAGCTATCCAAGAATAATTCAGCAGATTTGAAAAGATGGTTGGGAGATTGCATGGGCCAAGGTACCCCAAAAGAAAATATAGCTAAAACGAAAGAAAAAAATTATTGATGGGTTCAGATTATTTAAATTTAATTGAGTTATTTTAAAATTGTGTTAACAACAAGTATTCGTCGATTTATATACAATAATGAAAACCTGAATTGACAGATCAAAGAACCTAAAATCCGGCGGGGGCTTATATGCGGCATGTATCAAAACATGAATAAAAGGAATCTTCATAATACTTCAATTGCTCTGAGAAGCGAAATGCACATTGAATTGCAGTAACACCCATAATGCGGATCAATGTGTTCATTTTCAAAACTAAAAATCGTAGAAGAAGTAGATGCAATATGCTCTGTATTCAATATTGAGAGTTTCAAAGTAATTTCAACGGGCAGACGTACATTGTTTATACATAATGGGGCCTCAAAATAATATATTGAATTGTCGGAAAATAAATGACAATTATTTTCATTGAAATCATTTAAAACAGAGTAATGTAACTTAGTTCGATGTAACCTTTGACCTAAAAATCAAGCATCTGCAAAATGTTGTAAATTACCCCATGTGGGAACATATATCCGACCGCATACATCAACACGAAGGAAATAGCTCCCTTTAATATACTGCAAACATCGTTGGAGCAGCATATCTGCTAAGAAAAAGATATACCCCTCAGAACGATAATTGTGTCGGACAAAAGTCTTGGCTTTTTAGGCTTGCAAAATAGGACCTATCATCAAAAATAAATGGGATATGTTATAGCAGTTAAAAAAACATCTTGGTATTTGGTTGCCGTGTAAGATGTAGCCACCAGTTTTTCCACCTTCATAATCAGGAAATGTGCAAAAACATGGGCTTAATATATTAGTCGTTTGAAGCCACTTTTGGTATTTTTATGAGAAGCTTATTGAAAATCAATTTGCGAATGAAGAGCAATTTCCTCACCAATTTGAGTTGTGATTCGAAGGAATTTCATGACGAAGATGGTATTTGGTTGTATTTAGCAATTGATTTGAATCATTCCATTACACAGTCCACATTTTTTTGGTTCATGAGGCTGAAGGTATTGGTGAGCCAATTATTTTTCTTGAGTGGTACCCTTCTAAATTATCATATTGCGTCTTTGTGACGGGGACGCCAAATATCTTCTGTAAAAGTCAAATTTGAAGAATGTGGCCCTACCCGGGGTAGGTTCAGCATTTGATGGGGCAGATTCGGCACCATAGTCATATCCTGGTAATTATCTCCGCTCTCAGTGTGGTTGAAATTTCGATTCTCTAAAGGTTTTATTTTGTTTTAATATGCGACTCAATGCTTGACTTTTAAGGCTAGATTTTTTGCGTTGACGTCTCAAGGCCACACACACACACACACCATCAGAAATAGTTTTTTTCTATCGCATTTTCGAACCAAACTAAAGGATTATTTTTAAAGACAAACTAAAATCATTTTATGGAAATATATATTATATATGGCCGAATGTACCTCACTTTAAAATGCAGAATCTACCCCGATAGTACTTTCTATAGATTTTTTTATTTTTCTATCAATATTCTAAAAAATAGTTTTTTAACGACTTTTTAATAATACTGCCTTAAAATATGAAAAGTTTTATACACGAAATACTTACGAAATTAAATGGAAATGTTACGAAAACATCTGTAAAAAACTTTCAAACTTTGTGACAGTTCTTTATTTTGATATACGACGCCTATGGATCAAAGCTAGTGATGCACAATGAGCGGCATTATTTCTAAAGTTTTTCGTTACATTTTCGGTTCTTATTTGGTGGCAAATTTTCCTACCAAAAATTAAGAATATCGCCATCATGAGAAATAACCTGCATTCAAAAATCCAGCCTCATTGTAAGAATTTTAATGATCTTAGTCGAATTTTCTAACCGAAGTGGCAAAATTTTGGCAATTCGAATTCTTAATAGGTAAACAATTTTCTCAGATAATGTTCAGTCTAGGTAGATATCTTTATATAGCCCTCAATTTTACGGATTTTAATGTTATTTCAAACAAAATGACCGGTAAGTATCATTCCGAATTTTTTGGCAAACGACATTGATGCAGAAAATATTTGATATGAGTCTATGTTTTCATATATCGACTAGTACAGTAGACATATCTCGACTAGTATAGGCCACAGTAATGGATCAATTGTCACGAAATTGTCGTACCTATTGTTTTAATGATCGGTTAATATTTAGGGGATAAATGTATGAAAAACTAATTTTTTGTATTTTTTTTTTTTTTTTTTTGTGGACGCTCTAGAGGCCTTTGAGCCAACTAATTGGAGGGACTGTTCGGAATCTCGAAATATTGCACAGCCTCGGAATATAGATCTGTAGAATGTTAGAGTTTTAGGATTCATATGGTCGGTCCCATCCGATTATACAGCTTCGCTCAATGGTTTTTAAATACTGAAGGCATTAAAAAATAATTTTTATGGAATTTTACGAAAAATATTCTTGCATTTTATGGAAATAGTAGGAATATTGTAAACATTATCAATAGGACTGAGATTATCAGCATTTGATATACATACTATTTGTTTATCATTAAATCATTTTAAAGGATTTGATAGCCTTTCAATTCCATTTATAAAGGTTACAACCAAAATTTTGATTCATCTAATCTATTGAAAACTTTACACTTTGTAACCACTGTTCCTATCTATGCAACAATCAAACATATGTCCGACTAGTTGAGTGGATTTTATGCAAACTCATCATCATTAAAATGGTCGTTTGTTTCTCTTTTTTATTGTAACTTATTTTATATTCTAATAAAGTTGTGACCTTTTTGTTTCTGCAATTCATACAAAACCTCCTCTTGAGTTTTATAATTAAAAAAAGAATTGGCCATCTCGAAAATAACAATAGGCGATAAATTGCCACACTTGAAATGTAGCATTCAAGTGAATTAAAAACAAAGAATCATTTACAAAACACAAAAAATCAATAGAATTCTGCAATTTTTAGAGAATTTCGAAATAGATTTTTTTTAGCAACAAAAAAAGAGATGTGCGAACAGCAAACGCCATGGATGGATGGACGGATTGAGGGATTACATCATGCTGGGCTAGCTGTAACTCAATTGCATTTTTGATGTATTTGTTTTAAAATGAATTGACGAAGAAGAAATAGAACAACAACAACAACAACAACAAAACTCAAGATGAGATTGCCCCTTGCCAGCAGCAGCACCACAACAATACGGCCTTTACACAATGGCAAATATAGTCGAGTGCAAAACTACATGCCGTTTACATGACCATGGCAAAAAGGCAAACTAGCTAGGAAAAGATCATAAAGTCAGTTAGAGGCAAGAAGAACAAGAAAAAAGAACAACCAAATAAAACAATAGAATAGGAGAACGCAACAACACCACACCACGGGTGTTGTGTTGCTTTTGACACCTTTTTTGTCTTGGTTAAGGATGCAATTGTTGTCCTGAAGTACCTCTTTTGTGTGCGTGCCTCTAGTTCGGACAGACGACTGTCCTGCTGCCAGATAGCCATTGTCGTTTTTGTTGTCGTTTGTGCTAATTCTCCCCCTCTGTTCATCTTTTGTCCTATATTTTGGAATTTTTATAATGAAACGGTCATTTGTTTCTATTTTCCATATTATCTTGCCTTGTGTCGCATCCCGGGGACAATAATACATACATTTTCTATGGTTGGCCATTTCACAAAGCCAACGAAATGCTAATACCCTAGAAGGCAGTCCAGCCACCTACCATGGTTTGTCCCTTTTCTGTCGTTATTCATTTACATTTTTCTTCTTCGTTGGGATTTTTGGGCAATGGTTGCGTTGGTTTTTGGAAAATTTTGTTATTGCAAGTGCAAAGATTGAATGATTCTGAGGCATTTGCACAACAGGATACATTCGATGTTCATTCAAAGTCTCTCTCTCTCTCGGTGGGTGTACTGGCTGAAGTATTAGAAAATTAGCGTGAAAACGTTTAGATGGTAATATTTACAATTGCAATTATTTGTAGCAAGCTTGCTGTGCAGTTTTGTGAAAATGGCAGACATGGTGGCAGGGTTGCTTTTTTGTTTTGCGAAAAAAGAAAGTATTCAAATGTAGCGGATTTGTGAATTAATTGTAAATGAGTATGAAAGTAATTGAGATGTTTTACAAGATTTCTTAGGAAATTAGGTGTGGTCTATAGCTCAGCAAGGGGAGAGTGAAATAAATTGTAAGCCAATAAATGTTCATTAAGGGGAACTCCATTTAAAGACTTGTATTTGAAGACTTAAAGAAGAACAAAATAAATTGGCAAAAAGTTGTTGTAATTTTTTGTAATTAAAGTCAAATCCTTTTTTCGATGGCAGGCATGATTGCCAATCAACGGAACTTGCGAATCTCAAAATGCCAAAGTAATTAGTGAAAGTTCGCATCTGGCTCTGGTATGAACTAAAATACTTGACTTTGCTCGAAAACTAGCAAAATGAAGGACCTAGGAATATTTGTTTTGAAAAATCGCCCATTTTCGACCAAAAACCAAGCTGGAAAATAAGAAACATTTTGACCGATTGGATTTATCCTACTTCGTACGATAGCTAGGCAGGTCCAGAATAATGTATTAAAATTTGGAATTTAAGTTATGACATTTTAAGTTTTACAATCACTCTTGATCACTCAATCTTGCTAACCCAATAAATCGGCTATATCTTCAAGACTTGTTGAGATTTTCACTTGAAATTTTAAGGAGATATTCTTGACAAATTATAGGTTCATACAAAATAAAAAAAAAATACAAAAATGGGGAAATGCTTTATTTAGCCAAATTCTCAATGTTGTCATTACAAAATCTGATCCTTGTAAAATTTTGGGATGGATTTACAAAAGTATTAATTGTTATACACTCCACTAAATGGTGTTTGCAACACCTCGAAATATTCACCGGAGACCCCATCAAATATATATATTCTTGATCAGAACAAAATATTATATCGATTTGGCTATTTAAATCACGAAAAATATCGCAATATAGAGCTCTGAAATTTTGCACAGACATTGCTAGTAGGGGAGACTGGAGACCATTCGGCCCTTGTTTTAGAGCTCTATATCTCAGAACATATTCAAAAGATATAAACACTTTATGGCTGGTTATTGTCGTCCGATACTTAATTATAAAAACTAGTATCAAAAACATATAACAAATTAATATTAGTTAAAAATGTTTACAGTTTTAAAAAAAAAGTCAAATTCGACGAATGTCCTCCTATTTGAAGTAGCTTTGGATTTTGGCATCATAGTCATAGGCTGCTTATTATCATCAGTCTGGTTGACATTCAGATCCTCTAAAGCTTTAATTTTTTTTAATATGCGACTTAAAGTATGACTTTTAAGGCTATATTTTCTAGCAGATATTGACTTCTCAATGTCATACGTACTATCAGAAAAAGCTTTTTTTCTATCGCATTTTAATAAATAAAAAAAAAACATTTGGTCTTATATATGTAATATCGAACAGTATTAAAGGATTGTTTTTAAAGACAAACTCCAAATCATTTTAAGGAAATAACACTGTGCGACAAATTTAAAGTTTTTGATAATTACCGGGAAATTCAAACAGATTATGAAAGAGGGGCTAAAAAAAGAAGACGCGTGTATCGGCGTTTTGAAAGTTTAATTCGGGGATAACCTTTTCAAGAATTTTGAAAATTTTCGAATTATGATTTCTTGAAATCCTTGCATTTTGCGTACATAGTATCTTCGGCAATATTACTGATAAAATATCGAGGAATATTTTAATATGCAACTGTAATCTACCTACGTAAGTAATTGAAAACTCATTCAAAACGGGGTTACATGCGTTCACAATATTCTACAGAAATGTTCGCCATAATGTTTTAATAAAAGTCTCAGAATAGACTAAAACTCAAAAAATCAGCCTAAACGTCAAAAAACTTAAAAAAAAAACAAACAAAAAATTCAAAATATTTTTGTATTTTTTTCAAAGACATTTCCCAGCACTTTTTTCGGCTAAGCGCACTAAAGTGACATGAAACTTAATTGTAGGTATATTATGTAACATAATAAAATATTCTACGTCAAATTTCACTGCAAGTCCCAAAACAAACTATATATTTATATTCAATGCGGTTTAAGAAATTTACAGTACTAAATTAAATGAATCCATAATTCATCACAGGCAACGATCTTAGAAACATATTTCGAAGCACGGCTATAGCATTTTTACAAATGCAGAGCTTCTTCATCGTCATACAAAGATCGATTCAATTCTGTTTTGATAGTACACGTGGACGTCATGAAAATATTGGGTTTAGACAGGAATCGATTTACAAATGTCAGTTTGTCTATCTGACTGGTTGGTGCGCTCCCGAAGGTGCTAACCGTTTCCATCCAATTTGTGGATTTCTTAAAAATTTTCCAAACTTAAAACAAGTTCGAAAAAATGTGAAGAGGTTCTTTTAGGCGAACGGACTATCCGCATTGAACAAAACTATTCACAACCTATTATCTTTACCAAGCCTAGATCAAGTCTGAAGATGGGAGCCATTAGTCAAGTTCGAAGATGGGGAAAATCGGTCGACTTTTTCTGATACCTCCCCCACAAAATATACTAATTTTCCGATTTTTTACTAGTTTTGGAAAATTCAGGTGATTTTCCTTATGGTTCCATTAAGTAAGTTCGTCCACTTCCAGAGGACAATCATCTATTTGAACGGTCTGTATTCTATAAACTGAATGTCCTCTATCTTTAAACATATAAACATAAACGCATTTTATTTTTTCTGTCAAGTCGTATGGAATAGATGTTTTGCAGTGCCTTAAAATTGCATAATTTAAATCTGGACTAATAACTTTTTATATCAATAAGGCATATTCCCGTATCCAAAATGATTCTTGCAGGTTTAGTGAACAGTTCAATATATACTTATATTACTATTTTAACTATTTTTCATACATACAAAAATATTTGTCTGTAAAATGTTTCAAAAAATGAATTCAAGTAAATAGTTTGTGATGTCATCTGTATTCTGTTCAAAAATTTAGTCGTAAAAAAGAATAACAGTGGGGTTACTACGTGCTCGACCACAATTCTGAATTTTTAAAAAAATTTCATTCAGATCATTTCTACTGTAGTCCTTAGGCTTGACCTTGGGGAAGAAGGTTTTTTTAGTGGTAAATGAAACTGCAAGGAATCTGATCAGGATTAATGGCGAAATCCGAAACTACAGGATTTCCTATCTTACAAACTGGGATTATGCCGGACTATTTTGTATAAAAAAATTAATGAAAATAATATTTGTCAAATAATTAATTTCATCAAAATAATTTTGTCTGGATTTTTGCTATTGGTATCAAAATTGATATCATTTCAGTATAATGCAATTATTATGAACTTGGTTGTATTTCAAGGAAATTTGAAAACTTATTGGGTATACATAGTTCACATTTTATGAACAATTTTTAGCATCATAATATTGACTTGTAACTACAGCAATTATTTTTGCGAACATATTTGAAGTAAGGATCGCCTATCTTCTTTTAGGCCAGGAAATAATATGATCGAAAAGTACATTTGGTCAAAGACTGGTGTGTTTAGTTTATATTTATATGTATAAAGCATTTGGATCATAAATAATAAAAAAAAAAAACTTTCTCCTCGACCATAACATACATTTCCCAATTTCCTGATGATTTTAAACTTCATATGAATTATTGAAAACTTTACATAAAATAGCATACAAATGCGAATTTTTGCTGAGTAAAATTTGTTAAACCCAAATAAAATTTGCGTTACCCACGTAGAATATTTGGTGAAATTTTAGTACAATTTTAATATAGAAATGCAAATTTTCGATTTGCAAATTCTTAACAACTTTCCAGTTCAATAATAAAATATAAAATATTTCCAATAAAATTTGCAAATCCATAATATCAACCTGATTTCCTTTTTACAATTTCCTACATTTGCAAAAATTTTGCTTCGTCCCCAAATCCCATTTTATTTAATCTATTTTTTTTTTAATCTATTTTACGTGAAAATATGTAATCAATAAATTCACACTGTATTGTATTACAAATTATGAATTTTATAAAACCGAAAAAATTGATTTCCATTGAAATGGAAATAAATCAAAATAAATCTGTTATACATTGAATGAATTCATATGTATAACAAATATTAAGACGTGCCAAAGAATTGAGACCAATATTTAACAAAATTGAAGTAAATATCTCTTGCCCATTGTGGGGGTAGTTAGACCGACTGAAATTCATATTCGATTTGCGTTCGATAAATTGCTGGTCATATCATAAATTAAATTGTAATAGATCGCATGTCAAAAATGGATCATAATATCAAACGAAAATACACGATCATTATTATCATACATTGAAGTGAGACAAAGCTGACGCCGTTAAACGCATTAGAAACATGTGCCAAAAAAACAAAATTTAATTACACTCGTTTCTAGTATCACAAACGTCGATGGCGATGTTCGAAAGTATAACAAAATACAAAATGAGACACAAGACAGCAACACCATGCCATGGCAGTTTTCCATATAAAAATAATAACCTTATGAAACACCCCACCATGCCAATACTAAACAGCGGAATAAAAACAAAAATGCAAGACAACAAATTTAAACCAGAATATGAATTTTGATATTTTTATTATAATTTATGTGCTTAGTGAAATGATTTGCAAGCAAATTACATTACGGGCGCCATTAACTGCTGCTGACCGAAGTAATAAACCACATTCCATCACAGTTAAAAAAAAAAACACAAAAACAAAATGAAATCAGTTCATAATTCCATTTTTACGTGTAAAGAGTTTGTAATTTTTTTCTTTATTTAATTTTTTTATGTTAGTATAGATGGAGGCTTATGGCTAAAGTCATTAGTCTCGCAACATTAATTTAAGCTGCAAATGAAGGGCAACTAACCAAAATAAAAAAAGAATAATAATAAAAGCATTCACTTGAAATTTACTTGTGTAATTTCATTTGGTCACCGGCTACTTAACAAGCCGAAAAAATACCGCTGGTCACCAAAGGTTATCACCATAATAATTTAATGATTTGGTTATGTTTTTCTTCTGCCGACTGCTACTTAAAACGAACTTTCCGCTGATGTATGTTTTTTTTTTTTTGCTTTGTTTTTCATTTCGACTGCCTGCCTGACAGTCTGCCAGTTTTCATTATCAGCAATCGTTTTGTTTTCACAAGAAAATATTTTTATTTATTTTTTCGTTGTTTTGTTTATTTTTTGTCATTAGTGTTGGTCAATTATAAAAAAATAAGACAACACTCTTTGGCCCTTATGTTAATTTAGTGTATAATATGTTACAGTAAACTGGCCGCAATATATTTCGTAGTCGAGTTTATTTTACAGATGGCTATGCTAATGATTTCCTTTGTGGTGAAGTCGGGGAAAATTTCAAAGTAGACAAATATTACATTCAAATAAATTAGCTACATGTCGAATCGATTCGATGAGTCAAATGCAAATACAACATGGCAAATAGGAATTTTCTAAAAATAATAAATATAATATCGATGCCTCCGAACCATAGTATGCTAAGTCTGAAAAGAGAGTTTTTCAGTAGAAGCTTTCGTGCCATGCTAAGTACATTTTTGCTTATAACTTTGGTTTGATTGGTCGATGATTACCAAAATTTTAGTGAATTTAAATTAAGGACCGTAGTATCTAAAAACGTGAAGAACTTTAAAACATGCTAAGTCGACTTAGCATGGTTCGGAGGCGTCGATATTATGTTATGACACATATATTTCTTAAATTCCGGAATAACATCATATAGCTATTTTACGAGTTTACTTTTAAAAACATTCATTACGGAATAAAATTTGTATTTTATTCTGGTACCGGATCCGGTTAACTGTTTACGACGGCAGTTCGGAAACTTCTTAGCCTAGCACAAAAAGCAAAGTAAAAACAGACAAAAGTTACGTGTTTTGGAAACTTCCATCTCTGTTATGAGCGCATGTTAACGTTTGTTGCGATCTGACAACAACAGGTGTTCAAAAAAGATGCATCCGCAATTTTTTTCATAATGGAAATATTAGAAATGCGTGCTGTCATTAAATATTTACATAAAAAAGGTTTATCGGGACAAGAAATTCGTAATGATATGGTAAATTTGTTAGGTGAAAGTGCTCCTTCATATGCAACAATAAACAATTGGGTTGCTGAATTTAAACGTGATCGTACTAGTCTAAAAACAGCAACAGAAACAAACAAGTGTGCTATTAAATGATCTACGAATAGAAGTGCTTGAAATTGCTAATGTCACGTGCATCTGAAATAATCGAGTTCATTTAATTTTGCATGAAGAGCTACAGATGAAAAATCTTTTAACAAGATGGGTTCCGCATTTGTTAACAGTCGATTAAAAACGCATAAGAATGAATATTTCTCGCATATAAGCGTCGTTCCATAACGACAAAATAACAATCCATACAATGGACTGAAGCTGGAGGAATGGCCCCAAAGAAGGCATAACAATTCAACCGGCTGGTAAGGTTATGAAAACGGGTTTTTGGGACTTCAAAGGTATTTTATAGGGTAAAACAATAAATTCAGAGTACTATTGCAACCTTTTGGATCAATTAAATGTAACAATTCGAGAAAAACGTCCTGGCTTACAACACAAAAAATAATTGTTCATCAAGACAACACGCACAGGAGTGTTTTAACAATGGCTAAAATCAACGAATTAAAGTACGAGTTGCTTCACCACCCACCTTATTCTGCTGATTTAGCTCCCATCGACATTTACTTGTTCCCAAATCTAAAAAAATATTGCTGGCAAGCGTTTTACCTCAAATGAAGATGCAAATACAGTAAAGACCTTGAGGAAAACTATTTTAATTAAGGATAGAATTGCTAGAAAATGTTGGACTAAGAGTATTGAAGTTTCAGGTGATTATATTGTAAAATATATTTTTTTGAAAAACTATTCTCTTTCATTGATAGGCTAAGAAGTTTTCGAATCGCCCTGGTAGAACATATATCGTTACTTTTTTATCGGATCTACGGCAAATCAATTACTCAGATATAGACTTTTCTCGGATTGGATTAGATAAAATTGGAAAACAACATTTTCTCAGAGATGTTTTTCGTACCGGTTCCGGCTAACTTGTATTGTCCTATGATTAGTAAATTCGTTAGCATTGTAATGACATGTACCCTGGTGACCAAAACTAAAGCAACTGAAATTGTAAAATGAATAAATGGCCTGTAACTTTTTTAAAACTAAACTTATAATGAAGTTTTTTTTAATATTTTTTAAAAAATATCTTTGGAAAAATAAATGACCCAATTTTTGATTGGTCAAAACTAAATAAACTTAGTTAGTAATCGACAACATAACTATGATACTCCAAAGATTTTTCTATAGGATGATCTGAAGATTGTGCTGACTATTTAAAATCCTGATTGACCAATATTTGACCCTGTTCCAATTTCTTCCAATGTACAAAAAATGGAAATTTCCATACATGCAATTGTATATTCCGCATATTCCAAATAGGACTGTTTTAGGGAAATGACACCTTTACACTTTTGTCAAAGGTCAAATTTTGTTGAGCAAGTATGTAAATTCCTTGAAAGGATATAACCTTAATTTAAGAAGAAAAAATTAACAATAAAAAAATAATTTTTTATAATTGTTTTTACTTGAAATGACAAATCAACAAAACATCATTTTCTAGAGGGTATATTCAGGAGCGCGAAGCGAGGACAGAGTGCATTAAATCAAAAAATGTTCTCATGTTATATTTTATTCACAAAATAGTGTTTTCTAAATTTGAGCAAATTTACAAAGAATTTTGTGATAAAAAATATTATCAGAACATATCAGATTTAAATTTCATTTTATTCCCTACGATATATTGCATAGAGGCGGTGTAACTAAAGTCGGAGTAATTTTCTATAAATAGAAAAAATAAATTTGAAGTACTTATTTTAATAAGTATAAATTTAAAGAATAAAATATTACAGTTTTAGTCAACGAAACCCACACTAATAGAAAACATATGTAGGAATCTGGTATTCGAATCGTTTATTCGAAGTATAACCGTATCAATTCAAATAGAAGAGAAAGGTATTCAAACTCTATCATTATAAAGCATATATAATATTATTATGGTTCCGATACTGTAACAGACAATTATGTGTAATTTTGGTTTCGTAGATTACGTTGAGGAATTTTTGATGTTAAAGATGCATCTCGCACAGTTAGGCCGGTCGTCGAAAATGTCGATAGAATAGGAGAAATGATCGGAGAAACTTCGGGGACTTGGTTGGAAAGTTTTAATGCATCTGTCATACAGTCCGGACTTGGTACCAAGTGATTATCATATTTTCTGTAACAATTCTTTCTGTAACAATTCCTTCGAATTGTTTCCTCTTCAATTAATATATGAGATATGACAAAACAAATTATTTTCCAATATCCGATCTTGTCTATGAATAGGGCTGGATTTTTTCTTTTGATATTCAATAATTCAATTCGTTGTTTTTATGCCGAACATCAGATTTAATGAATTTTCGTGAAAAAAGTAATTTTATCGACACGGCAATTGTTTTTGTTATGTTTGTAAATATCTAAAATATTATTACGGCCGAAATTTTTAAAAATATTCTATTAACTTAACAACACATTTTCTTGCTAAACTAAATTATGTGATTTTTAACTTCAATGAACTTGTGAGTCATTTCTGATAATGGTATGTTAAAAGTTTCAGATATAGTTATTTCTCCAAATGAATATTTACCCAAAAGTAATATAAAATGTAATGTAAAAATACAAAATTAGTTCCTTCTTGCCTTACAAATATTTACATTATTATTTTTTTTTAATTAATATCAACTATGAATTCTATAAAATGATTTTTTTTCGCGTTTATTTCATATTTAATAAAATGCGTCTCAACAGTAAACAATGGAAATATTTGTTTTATCAAATCCCGGTATATAATACGAAAAAATTTATAACTCATCTTATTTATATAGAAATTTTAAATAACTTTCCATATCCAATTTTATATTTTTATGACTTTCCAAATCCAATTTTATATTTTTTCATTCCAATAAAATGTGTCTAGAACGTTTTCTTACTACATCGAAAATTTTACATTTATTATCCCTAATAAAAACGAGAAAATGTATCCAAAAATAAAATGTATAATGACAATGAGAACAATTGTGGTCTGCTCACTTTTTCCCCTGATTATCCTTTAATTGGGAAACATTTTGGCAATTAATTGTGCTCTAATAAAACCTACTACCACACATTTAATTAAAAGTAGGCATACCAACCAAAAACAACAAAACAAAAATTATAAACTAATTAAGTATTATATGCTATGGTTTGTTAGTAGCAGAGATGCTAACATAAATTCCAAGTAAACAACAACAAGAAAATGGCAGCCGCAGCAGCTGCTGTAATCAAAGAAGCAAAGTATTGCTCCATCATCTAATGGTTTGCCTTTGGTGTAGTTTTTTCTTCTGGAAAATCCTCCTACTTCATTCATGATGTTTTCTTTTTTTTATTTTTTCATTTTTCTTAATGTAAAAACACTTAGGGCATCTTTTGCTTTCCAACAGCTTTAGTTGAATATAAACACATTCGATGCGCTGGGAGACACATTTTGATGTTGTTGCTTTTTTTTCTTTTTGTATAAGCAAAGATAATGAAACTCGTTAATTTACTTATTGATCTAAATGACGACAACTAACCATGAATGGTTTGCTGTTTGGGTTGTATTAGTTTGTGTTGTTGTTGTGTCGTTGCTGTTTATTTAGGCTGCATACAATGAACGAACGAATGAGCCAACCAGCCAACCAACCAATTACTTGCTGCTCTATGCCACTCTCTTTCCATAAGGCAAACAAAAGACCAAACAACATCATTTATCGGAAGCCATATGCAAAAGTAACAACAACTACAAAACCACAACAATACAGCCACCACTAACAACAACACCAACCGTGTTCACATCACGGTTGGAAAACACACAACAGCAACGGCAGCAGAGGGTATTTCACTAATAATAATAACAGCTCTTAACGAGCGTAAAATGTAACTATTAAAAGTAGTAACGCCCCTCTGAGAACAAGAGAAGCCAAATGCAAAGAAACAAAACCAACAACAACACCACTACCACGAGGAGAGTGCTTTGTATAAACAACCACCATTGCTTGTACAAACAAGAACAACAACAGCATAACAGTAGACATATTAGTCGTTCAATTGAGCAGCCAAACAAACGCTATTAAGCAACGGTACTGTATACGAGGGAGAGAGAGCGAGTAAGAGTTGTGTGTGTGTTTCTCTTTCTTTCGTGTGTGTAGTAATCCATACACAAATAACATCCACATTGGGGAGATAGCATGTGCATGCAAGAGGCAAACAATCAAACACACAATAGAAACCGGTTGATATTAATACAGAGAGTATTGCTGGCAAGAGAGCAAGGTAAAATTCCCACTGCGGATACTTAGTGTGAGTTTGAGCATTCCAAGATTATTCTGACATCGTTTGTCGTTGAGTTAACACACGCATTAACAAAACATCCGTGTTTAAGAAACATAAAAAGAAAAAAAGAAATATAAAAGATATTTAAAGAAAATATAATATACAAAGAGAAGAAGCAAAGAAACATAAGAGAATCTTGAATACAAGAAAATAACAAAGTGAAAATATACAAAAATAAAAGAAAACAAAGTGTTTCTTTTTGGATTAAAAATTTAAAGTGCAAGCAAAAAACTTAGAAAACAGACTAAGTCCCAAAAAATAAAATTTAAACCACAACCAAACGGATTTAAAGCAACGTACGGAAAAATATTTTGGATTTTTAATCGCCCGTGGTAACGTAAAACGCCAAAACGACGGCCCACGTAATTTCACAACAAGCATTTATGACTAAAATGATTCCGCCGGTACCCACCTCAGCCGTTATGATGCCTACGCCAAAGCAAAAAATCGGCTTCAGCATTGAGTCGATTGTTGGTAATGATGCCAACAATTCATCACCACCACCATCACAAAATACCGTCGGTGATGTGAGACCCCAAGCTCACAGCACCCCCAATTCAGAGGATACCAACAGCAACAATAACCCCTCCTCACCACCACAGACTCCACCAGCCATGACCAGCTTGCCACCACATCATCCGCATCACTTGATGTCTGCTGGACATCCCGCTCATCCTCACATGGCTGCCCATCACTTGTCCATGGCCCAACAGCAGGCTTTGCATCAGCATTTGTTGATGCAACACCAGCAACAACAACAAAATGCCGCCAAAGCCGAAATTACGGATATTATCCAGCGTCTGCACAATTCCGCCGCCGCTGCCCATTTGAATAATAGCAATACCAGCAACTCCACCTACAGTCCTCCACCACCCCACACCCGCCTATCACCCGATGTTGAGTCTTCCAATTCAAGTTCTCAACATCAAATGCACCTGCCCAATTTGAAACGTGAACGATCACCGGATAGGGGACAAGATCAATTGCAAAATCCTGCCCAAAGACATCAGCCACCACATACCCCACCAAAATCGGTGTCACCTCAATCACATCCCTCACCACCACCCAGCAGCAATCTGAGCAGTAGCCCTGCCACACCTCAACATTATGGCAAGCCACCACAATCGGCTGGACTTACGCCGATTATGGTACCTGGTATGCCCCCAGCCAACATTGTAAGACCCTTCCCAATGGGTCCCGGAGTTGCTGCCCCACCACCACCTCCACCACAGCAGGGAATGCCTGACATTAAGGCATTGCCACCATACATTAATGCCCCACCAGAATTGCCACCACAACATAATCCTCATTTAATTGCTGCTGCCCAATTCCAAATGGCCTTGCAGGCTGGACATGTTTTGGGTCCGGCAGCAGCGGCGGCAGCTGCCGCTGGTTTGCCTCATCATGCTGGGCCATTTATGGCTGGACCTGGTATGCCCCGGGATAGTTATCCCCTATACCCATGGCTTTTGAGCCGACATGGCAGAATTTTCCCACATCGTTTTCCAGGAAGTAAGTAGAGATTTTCATACAAAACATTTTTTTTAATTAAAAAAAATCAATTTTTTCGAAATTTTATTTTTTAAATCAATTACCAAACAATACTAATTTCCATTCTCTCTTTTTTTGTTCCTTTTTAGATTTCCTTTTGCAACCTTTCCGCAAACCCAAACGCATTCGCACCGCCTTCTCACCATCTCAGCTGTTGAAATTGGAGCATGCCTTTGAGAACAATCAATATGTGGTGGGTGCCGAACGTAAAGCCTTGGCTCAATCCCTCAATCTCTCCGAGACCCAAGTGAAAGTTTGGTTCCAAAATCGTCGCACCAAACACAAACGCATGCAACAAGAAGATGGTAAAGAAGGTTCCGATCGCAAAGATGGTAGCTGTGATGAAGAAGATGACGAACTGATCGATATGGAAATGGATGATTGTCCATCGGATGATGAACATGAATTGGATGCCAGCCACTAAGCAAGTAGCCTAACGTCGGGAACACAACGAAACGGAAGGGGATTAATTGTCATGAAAATCCCCATTGTTGTTGTTGTTGTTTAGTATCAGCTCCCAGAACAAAATAACCATCAATGGCGCCGTATGACTTACAAGTGGCGTTTTGAGAAGTTATTTTTCTTGGCACCATATTCCGAGTTCCTTATTTACTACCATTGAGTGACCAATTGACCGACCAACCGAACGACGAATCCAGCAAAAGCTACAAATGCGTGCTGCAAACATGCTCCTCCAGGGCCAAAACGTAAAGATGAGGAGTATCATTTGGTGTTAGCACACGCCGGGCGTTGCGTTTGAAACAAATCTCAGTTTTTTTATTTAATTGTTCAGTTTTGACTTGTGATAATATTTTTAATCATATTCATTAATTATTTTTATAAAAATGTGCTTAGTGAAAATTGTAAAAAAATTAAAAATTAATTTTAATTTAAACAACAAAGGAGAAGAAAAAAAATATGTACAGCATGAAGAAATGTAAATAAGCGAAGAAAAGAAAAACAAAGAAAAAACTGGGCATACAAAATTAGGCAATCAAAAATATTTATAAAAATTAAAAAAAAAAAATGTTAAAGCTCTCATTATAACAACTCCATAGGCACTAATGCCTCACGTTCCATACAAATATTGAAACTGAAACTTTTTTGACTGCCTCATTTTCTTTAAAAAAATATTCCCAAATAAAATTCCCAGTATTATAAACCAATTTTATTTTAGTTGATTTGATATTCAAATTGTAAATATTTAAAAATACAAAATTATAATTTTAAAATTAGCTTATATATAAAAAAATGTAGAATAAATTAATTTTAATATATATTTATAAGTTTGTTTACATTAAAAAAACACAAAGACGAAAAGAAAAAGAGTTAAAAAGAAAATAATTCAAAATACATAAAAATCATTTACAAACAAAAATTTCACATTGTGTGTTGTTTATTTCGAAATTCCGACGGCTTCGAATTATGGTGGGGGGAAATATGAATGTAAACAACAGCAATATTAGCTGTTTTGGTGTTATAGTTTTTTTAAAGGTAGATAATAATTAAATATTTACGAGGTATGCATTCATCAGAGAAGAGTTGAAAGAAAATATGGATAAATAAATGCGTGTCATACATTTTATTGGAAATGCATATCCATAACTAGTGATACATTTAATATTTAAATATAATATTGGAAGTTGAAATTAAGATCGATGAGATTTATTGATTTTTTCTTTGTTTGCGCATTACTTTAGAATAAAACAAATGTTTCTCAATTTTTTTGGTCTTTTAAATGACTTTATTTGTGGCAAATAAAGTATTGATCACATGATTATTTCCACCTTATTGTGGTGTAACTATTTCTATAAGTGCTTAAAGTCACAAATGAAATTATGAAACAACAATTCATATTTTCTTGATATTTGGGGCATATTTAAATGAAAAATATTGTGTCACAAAATTAATCACCATCCAATTCGTAGATTATCGTGAAGTTACGTGTGAGAAAAATAGAATTAAGTAATCTATTTTTCATATTTATCACAAAATTTGAACTGAATCGATTAACGATTTTTTTATAGGTTTCTTAAAAAATTTGCTTTAAAAATAATTTGCCTTGAAACTGTATCCATATTAATCTCAACAAAGGAAATTTGGTTTTGGCGGGATAAAGTACCAAAAATCAATTTAAAAATCATAGAACCCTAAATTTGGTAAGCTACTGGAATAAAATATAGATTGGTACCAAAAGCCCACAGCATCTGGACGAATAATTGACTTTTTCTCGGAGCATCCTAACCGAATAAAAATAAAGACTTATATACCTGGACTGTCTGAGACATAGCGTAATTCGAATATTTATGACAAGAATAATTATTAATTAGCCTTAAAATCTAAGAATACCGTCAATAGTCTGTTCAGCAAAACAAAATAAAAAATTAAAAAGGAAGACAAGTGCAATGTAGTATATAAGATAAAATGTAAAGGGGGCAAATCCAACGTATGCCAAAATGTATATGTTGGTAAGCCAAAACTAAATTTATGACGATACTTTCTGGAGATAAGTCAGATCAAAATTCAGACAAACCTTTAGAGCAAAAAACGGCGCTTGTTGCACATTGTACAAAAACTGGACATATGCCGAATTTTAAAGACGTAGACACATTGACGCAGAAAAATAATTATAAACGACGATTCACACTAGAAATATTAAACATAATAAATATACCTAACGATAAGAGAATGAATTATAAGACTGACACGGACCACTGAGCACATATTTACAGAAAAATAGTTCATAAACACAGACAAAGCATTGACTAATATAATTGAGTTTATATCTCTACGAAGACAGTCGAAATATTGGAAAATAAAAAATAAACAAAAAGGAAAAACCATAACCAATGAGATTTCCAATTGACCTAGAGCCAAACAAAAATCCACAAAAATTTAGAGACGTTCTCTCAGAAAAAGTGACACAAATGAAACACTTTTCCGATATACAGCAAAAAACGGCGCAAATATGACAAACAATTATTTACGTTCGGACCGAAATGTTATATAAATATGTAAATTTCAAAAGTAATAAATTTTTTTTGAAATGATTTAAAACCTTTTTTCAGTATTTTATTAATTTCCTGTCTTCAATATTTGATTTCTATCGTTTTGGGTGGTGACTAGCTATTTCTGAAATTAGCTGAAATTTTACATTTCTGGCGCTTTGTGAATAAAAAGGACATTGCATTACGATTTAAGTATTTTTTTAATGCGACAAGTATATGCCTACTCGATTTTCGGTATTTTTAGTATTAGCACAATTTTCAAACACTGCACTATGGACCAGAAATCCATTTTTTTTTTTGCAAAAAGTCCATTTCAGGTAGAGATGAAAAACGTTATATATTTGATATCTGGGTACTGAGCTTTACACCAGTAAAAATTTTAACCATTGTGGGTCAAAGTCAAAATTTCATATTTTTCTGAATAAATTTTGTAAGTGATTATTTATACTCGTTCGAGTCCAGCTTAATGATCTAAGTTTTGCAATGAAAAGGAAAGCCAGGAGAAGAACCTACGTACCCACCATTATGCGACGCGTTTCGCCGTTGGTTAAGCGGTTCATCAGGCATATTGGGCTATGTGATTTTACAAAGGTCGTATGTTGATAATTGGTATTTATTACGCCCTGATGCGAAACTTGCATATGGAATTAAAATCAAATTTGTCAAAGTTTGACATTTGTCTTCATTCTAGAAACAGTCCTTTTCAAAGCATATTTTTTGTTATAGCGATGGGTAATTAATCCACACACCCACAATTGCTTCCATGGTATACACATGTTTTTTGCGCAACCGTTATTTGGAAATGTGTTGATGGCTCAGAACGTTGAGTGGTCTGGCAACATTCGTGTTGCTCCGAGGACTGAAGTTCGAGCCCTAGCCGTACACAGCTGAATTAATTTTTGTTATTTGAATTTTGCCTTGTAAGGGCAGTGATCATTTGAAAGACATTTTTAAGTGATTATTTATACTCTTTCGAGTCGAGCTTGATGACCTAAGTTTTGCAATGAAAAGGAAAGCCACGAGAAGAACCCACGTACCCACCACTATGCGACGCGTTTCGCCGTTGGTTTAGCGGCTTACAAGGCAAATTTCAAATAGCAAAAACGAATAAAATTTGTTTTTAAATGACGGTCCATTAAAGAAATGGAACTGGTGAGTATTATGAAAGTGAAAATTATAAGTAATTAGAAGATAATCAACAACAATTTCTTATATAAAATTCCTAAATATGATTTTTTCCAAAATATTTGGGTTCCAAAACCTAGTGCCAGAGGATATTTTAATGGTTATAACACCAATCGTTGCCTTAACATGTTCACTATCCAGAATTTTCCGACCGTTCATAAACTAGCCAATATTTTTAATATACTCGTTGAAAATTGCAATGTAAAAATTAATAAAAAAACAATAAGAAAAGTCGGATGGGGCCGACTAAATGATACCCTTCACGACATTGGGTATATACAAGAGACGATGATGTTGCTATCTTTCGATGACCATTGACATGGAATCGGGTGAGAAACAAATGTGATCTACATAGATATTTGTACCAATAAAAAACCATTCATATACCATTCTGAAATTTATAAACAAAATCGTCAATCGGGCAGACTTGAATTTTTGGTGTAACATTTGTATGAATTCCGGCAAAATTTTATTTAGGAGATATATGTAAATCTAAACCGATTTCAAGAAAAGTTCACAACATCAGTTTGCTGTGCAAAATTTAGTCTCAATCGGACAAATATTGGAAGTTTGATGCGCCATTTACCCAAAATCGGACGGAAATATATATTTAAATCTGGAACGATTTCAACAAAAACTTCACAGATATAAAATTGGACTAAATTCCGTAGGTTGTGCAAAATGTTCTCCTAATCGGGCAAATATTTTCAGTTTGGTGCACCATTTATATAAAATCGGACGAAACTATATATGGGAGCTATATCCAAATAAGTGACATGTGCCAAATTTCATCCAAATCGGATCATAAATGCGACCTATACTGTGTTCCCAAAAATACCTGGATGGACAGACGGACATGCATAAATCGACTCAGAAAAATATTTTTTACTGCGAAATGTCAGCCCTCCAACGAGCATAAATCTGAAACTGTTTGATCGATACATTACGAGAAATCTATCAGTACACCCATATGCTGAAAAAATAATGGGTTTCTTTTTCTACAACCTAATAATATAATTTATAATTTTTAGTTTCAATTAACCGATTTTTTTAGATAAACTGGTGTTTGCTTATCCAAATTCGAGTGTATGTGATTAGCGAAACGGTTGTCTATTTTGAAGAAAATGAAAAGAGTATTGAACATTTGCAGGGTATTGAAAGTTATTATATTGGATTGTTTTGCCAATAAAAATTGAAAACATGCGGAATCGCTATAATTCCTTTGATGCGAATCATGTCGATCCAGGTTCCCCACTTAAAAACACACACAAAGTCAATCGAAGGGCCAGAAAAGTGAAGTGAAGTTTTTTTTTTTCGTAAAAAGTTGCACATTGTTCAGACATTAGTCCTTCACAGATGAAACCAAACCAGATGATCCGAACAATGCTAATGTATGAAAAAAAAAATAAATTTTAAGACATTTTTTTTATAAAATATACTCTAAACATATTTTTAAAAAATGGGAAATAAAATAAATTCGTGAAAAAAAATCTAAAAATTTCGTGTTCATAATTTAATAAGGGATATATTTCATATCAGTGCCGTGCAAAGGTGAAGTGTGGTAAACTATATCCAATACATAATTGGAGAAGCACCTCTAAGAAGGCAACAAATAAAAAAATTAACGCCATAGAAGTCAGCAGCAGCATCAAAATGTATCCCTGATGTTGTTGTTGCTGTTCGTAATATTTCCATAATTCATAACAAACACACACACAACAAAATCGATAGAGTATACTTTTCAGGGTGATGATGGCGTGATGATGATGATAGTAATCGCTATTAAGCACAGGTTGGATGCCAATTTTATAAAAAAAAAATCAGAAAAACCAGCAACAACAACAGCATTAAAACGTTTATAAATAAGACAATATATTACTCCAACACTTGAAATGTTATTTGTTATCCTTAGGCGTTTATCGTTGACGCATTGTGCAACACAAACAACGAGCACACACAAAAATGGGCTCATGGGCAGGCGCACGCATACATTTTTGATAAAAAAATATTATTATCATATACATATATATTCAAGATGTGCATATGTATGTATGTAGGAATATGCCTTTGTCTTAACAAGAAGATCTATATTCACGATCATATGGAGAGACATGGTGTGGCTGTGGCTGGTATCTCTCTCGTTGGATTATTGCTACAAGAAGCTACAATTTAGCCTTAAAACAATTTCGAAGCAAAAAAAAATTTGTCAGTGTGAAATCTGTTCGATTTTCCACAGCTTATTTGTTGTTGTTGTATTATTTTGCTTCCCCGTTGAGAGGAAGGAAGAAATAACTTTGCCATCATCAAAATTCCAATGTGAATCGAATTTGCTGGTTGATCGCTGCCGTTGTTGTTGTTTTGTGCACATTTTGCATGCTTGTCGTTTTAAGGATTTTTTTCTCTCTCCTCAACAGTTCTTCACACAACACCAAAGGGTTCAGGTTCATACGTCTGTGTGTAATAATTAATAATAAATTACACCCACCGTAAACTCAACCACGTCCACGTCCTCGTCGTTGTCGACATAGTCATCGTCGCCTCAGTATCGTTCGTATTCATCGTTTTTTAGTTGACTTGGATAAATATATAAAAATTTTTTTGTTGGTATTTATACGAGCCCCTTCGTTTTTCGCTGGAATATTTAGGCTATGGAGAAAAGTGTTGACCAGTTAAAGTTGCCACAGAAAATGAAATGAGAAAACAAGCAAATAATAAAATCGACACACACATAATCCAATGAATTTGCCTCGATGGCTGAGGTGCGGTGTGCGCACACGCTCAGTAGTTCTCTCCCTGTGAGTAGCCAGCTAGCCAGCCATGGTTAGCTACATATTTTTTTTACGCCACTAAGTCCCCAGCTACAATGATTTCCTTATAAGCCACAACAAACGTGTTTATCAAATCGTAATTCTGAGAAATTAACACGAATGATGTTTAAAGACATTCGTTCTGCTGTTACTGGTGTTGGAGGTGTTGTTGGTGTTGTTGTTAGTAGTGACACTGACAGTGTTGGATGACAGTGGGTGCCAAAGGGATATAGGAGGTGATGCAAATGTGGTATACCCATTTGTTTTTAGATTGCCAAATTTTTATTTTTTATCCGATTAAATTGAAAATTTACACTTAACATGCTACATGTGTTGTCTATCCATGTATCAATTTGAAAATAATATTATTCTACCAATTTAAGAGATATTTGAGAAAATATTTGAAATCCCATAAAAAGTGATTTAAAAAAAAGTGCAGGTAATATGGTATACCACATGATGTTAATGTGGTATAGTATAATTTTCACTTCCAATTGATATCTTATATAATTTATTGTTTTTAATGAATGCGAATTAGCTCGAGATTTATGTCTGTTAAAATTGTAAACGGATACGTTGAGTGCAACTTTAATTTTTATTATATAATAATGTCTACACATGGCAATATTTAATTTTTGTATGAAGAAGTTGTTAAAACTCATAGCCTTTGTTTTTCATCCCTGTGATTCATGGTAGACTCTCGTAGAGTACAAATGTTTCACATAGTAATGAGATTTTGTCTAGTGCTGGCCTTTTTTCATGCAGAATCAAGGTATACCACATTACCTACACTTGTGTTTACTGAAGAAATGTCTAGTTTTTTTTCCAAATTGGTGATTATGTGGTGCAATCGCGCATATTATTTGATTTTTAGTTCATACTGATTATTTTAATGCTTTAGTAATAACGATTAAAGTACATCCGCAAAACAAAAAATTATTTTTAAACTTCAACCGAAAAAAAGTCAATTTCATGAAAAATTTTATTTTTGGTACTGATTCTCAATGTGATTTAAATAAATTAAACAGGTCATTGCTATCTTATTTTATTGAGAACAGCAAACTATAGAACATGTTTCAGTTATTCTAAAATTTTCAGTTTACAAAAAAAGTGACTATACCACATTACCAACCTATACCACATTTGCATCACTTCCACTATGCTAAGATATTAAAATGGTGTGGAATGAAGACAGAGAGGTATTAATTAAAGTGTATCGAAAATGTTGGTTAGAATATTAGTCTGATCAAAATATGAACCGATTACTTGTTCATCAATAACTATCTTGTCCCTTCAAAGTCAACAGCTCCTCTCTCGAACTTTCTGTGAAGTCCTTAATAAAAAAAGATGGTGCCAAGTTCAGTGAATACGACGTATTGAGCTCAAGACCTTGTAAAAGAACTTATGATGCACCAAGACATTTTAGTAATAGAAAACATCGAGTAAAACCTATGACCGAACTTGACGTATCGGTCATATTCTTGTGTAAGTTCCCAACGAGTTTGTAATATTAGTTCTATACCCACTTTTAAGTATATCGATCTTCCTTTTGTTACCAACTCAAAGGATCAAGCTGTGTGTTGGTGTCTCTTCACCCGTCTGTATGTCGATTATAATTTGTAAACAAATTGTAGACCACAGTTATGGACCAATCCTGCCAAAAATATCCACCTTGGGTCGGTTCTGCACAAAGACGACACCTAAATTTTATTGTAACGATCGGATAAAATTTCGACCGAAAACCCATGACAGGCAGCTTTCCTAGTCATTCTGCACCACGAAAAGGGGATATGGGGAACGAATATTAATGGCTGTAATGATCAGTTAATACTTAGCGAGCCAAGTAAAACAAGACTTTTGATCAGTGGATCAAAAATGAGCTCTTGCTCTTTAATCTGATATCAATACCATTGATAAGAGAGGATGGATATGAGGATATACAAATAATATGTAAATGGTGCTACATATTTAACGCTTTGATACGGCAAACATGTACTCATCGAAAATTGGACTGTTTCTTTGGTCAAAATTAGTTTCAGATTCGCTCTCCAAGGGGTAGCCGATTTCATCTAAACTTTGCATATCGTAATATTTCTTCCAAACTTAAATCAAGTTCGGAGATGGTGAATATCGGTCCACTCTTTTTAATTAATTGCATGTATTTTTTTCCATGTATTTTTGGACTTGTGGCAGAACGGTTGTTCCATAAGCCGAGTTTAAAAACGAGTTCCAAGCTCGTCGGTCTTGTACGCATCTTATCCAATTTGATAGGCCTTGTTCCGATATGTTGTCTTCTACTTGATCTTTCCAATGGATTCGTGGTCTTCCCCTTCTGGCTCGCTTTCACATGCCTTTTGAGTGGGGGAATCCTCATCCATTCTCATAACATGGCCTAGCCAACGTAGCTCGAACCGTCTGTCTATGTCAATATCCGAGAATATATGGTATAGCTCTTGGACCATTCGACGCCGATATTCACCGTCGACGCATATTGGTCCGTAGATCTTTCGGAGGATTTTTCTCTCAAACACTCATCTGCATGCGCAAGTACCCATGCTTCAGATTCATACAACAGCACGGGTAGTATCAGCGTCTTGAAGAGTGTGAGTTTAGTCTGGCGAGAGGTGGTCTTGCTCTTGAATTACTTACTCAGACCATAGTGACATCTGTTGGCCAACATTATCATTGCAAAGCTGATGTCATTAGTTTTATTTATGGTGGTGCCGAGGTATATAAAATCATTGACTACCTCGAAACTGTAGTTTTCATGTTCCACAGTTGGTCAGAGTATAATGGACGTCTTGCGTGTTGATACCATCAGCTTGGTCTTCTCATCATTTACAGCCAGTCCCGCTTTGGCAGACTTCTTCTCAATACGTTCATAGGTGGCTGTTACCGCTCGCAATGATCGACCTATTATATCGATGTTGTCGGCGTTGGCGAGTAACATGTGTTGTTTGTTGTACAGAGCGCCATTTCTGTCCACATTTGCATCTCGTATGACCTTTTCCAGCAGGACGCTAAAATGGTCGCACGAAAGGCTGTCACCTTTTCTGAACCCTCATTCGTTATTGAAGGGTCTGGCGCAGAGTAAAAATCTGGTCAATAGTAGTTTTGCCACTCCTGAAACCGCATTAGTATGGTCCAATAATGCCATTGGCTTCAGTCGTTCGCACAGCACGCTGGATAACACTTTATATGCGATGGTAAGAAGGCTGATTTCTCTATAGTTGGCACATATCGTATTGTCTCCTTCTTGGTGTACCAGACACAGGATGTTGAGGTTCCAATCATTGTGCATGCATTCCTCTAGCCAATTTGTACTAATCAGCTGGTGCATGCTCCTGACCAGCATCTGACAACCAGTCTTGAATGGTTAGGATGGCACTTGCTGCTTTATTATTCTTCAGCCGATTGATTGCTATCATCTTGGCTAGGTGGTATACAATATATACTATCATCTCTTATCGGTTCTGGGGTATCTTCTTCACCACCACTATTTCATTCCAGAAGCTTTTCAAAATGCTCCTTCCAGATCCTTAACACGCTGTCTGTATCTGTCACCAAGTTTCCTTATTCATCTGTGCAGGAAGATGTGCCTGTACCAAAGCCTTTTACTCGTTGGTAAAATTTCGGGACTTCGTTCTGACTCCTGTACAGCTCGATTTGCTCATGCTCACGTTTTTCTTGTTCTTTCTTTTTTTTTTGGAAAATACGTTTCTCTCCTTTTCTCCCGATAATTCTCCATCGCATTACGTGTTGCTACTGTCTGGAGGGTTGCAGCGTTTTTCGCCTCAGTAGCATTACGACACTCCTGATCGTACCACTGGTTTCTTGATGGTGGTTTCTGGTACCCAAGTGTTGCTTCTGCTGCAGTTTGTAGGGAGTGTGCAATTATTTACCATTGTGCTTCTATATTATTATCAGGACAAGAAGTGCTTTCGTCAAACAGTGTGTAAGTTGATCGGAGTAGGCTTTTGCTACATGTTGTGTTTGCAACTTTTCGACGTCGAGTTTCCGTTTTGTGTTAGATCGCATCTTTGCTGCTATATTAAGACAAGGGCGAACCATGGCTGCTATAAGGTAGTGGTCCGAATCGATATTCGCTCCTCGTATCGATCGAACGTCTAATACACTGGATGAATGCCTTCCGTCTATCACAACATGATCGATTTGCTCGTAAAATATATCTTTGGTCTGTTCATCTTCGGAGTATGGGCGCAAATGAGACTGATGTAGAAGAACTTCGTTTTTATATGGATTTTAGTTATTCGCAGAAGTTAATCTGAAGACGAGTTCTTTCATTCCCCTGTTAACCATAAATCCGCAGTCAAATTCATGTCTCGTTTCATGGCAGCTGTAATACAGTGCGTAATCGTCTGATTTACTTACGCCAGTGCATTTCCATCGCATTTCCTGTTAGGCATTAATATCGGCTTTGTAGTTCCTGAGTACATTCGCCAAAGCGAAAACTGCGCCTGTTCTTTACAACATTCCCACATTCCAAGTGCAGATTCACAGATCGTGATTGTTTATACGTTTGAGGGGGTCGTCAACATTAGAGGGGTTTGGTTTTCTTTTTCGTTGTTTTTTTCATAGTAGGAGGGGTTTTCCAAGTGGGGCAACTAACAGAACGCTTCAACCCATTTTTTTATAGTTCTTATGGGTGAACTCGCGGCACATATCAACGCACTATTTCAACGGATGATGAAAATAGCTTCCCCAGGCGACATTGACCACATTTGAGATGAAACAGGGGCCAAGATAAGTCTGACCTTCGCCATGTTAAAGCCAATCGGAACCCTTGCTTGGTATCTATCATCCCCTACGCCATAAAAGCCTCTTAGTCCAATTTCCCTGATAAGCCGCTTAGCCAACGGCGTATTGAGTGGCGTGCGTGCGTAGGTTCATCCCCTGTTTTTTTCTTTTCATTACAAAACTTCTATCATTAAGCTATACTCGAAAGCGAAAAAACTCAATTAGTATTCTTAAAAACTTTGTAAATTTATGTCCCAGAAATTTCCTGAAACAAAATTCACAGAGTACGTGCGTTATGGAATACATATAACAATTAATATTAACATTTCCACCCACTGTCAACTGTCCCTAGAGACACTTGGTCTGGTTGTTGTTTCAGCTGCTGGCTGTTTTTGTTATTGTTACCAACAAACATACTCAGCCCCAACCAACATTTTTTTTTTCATTTTCGTTGGTTTAATTTTAAACGATATTGGCCCAAACGATCTACTATAAAGTCACAATTTCATTTGTAGCTGAATATTATTTATTTTGTTTCCTTTAATATTTTAAGGAGTTGTTGCCAAAGGTTATGCCTTATGTTGTTGTTAATATATTAGCATGGTTCCATGGCATTGTTGCTGTTGTTACTGTTCTTTTGGGGAAACCTTTATTCCTTATAGTCATTCACTTCAGTTGGCGTTGTTGTTCTTGGGCTTGTTTATTCCTTGATTTGTTATTTGTATTTCTCAATTTCGTTTTTATTAATGTTATGTTCTCGACACACAGTAACAATAAAAACAACAACATGAAGAAAAAAAAATAACATCGTCATCAACATAATCGTTGTTAATGTTGTTCCAGTTGTTGTTGAGCGTGTTGTTATTTCTGCTCCGCGTTTATATATATTTACCAAACCAATAAACTTATTTAATAATCCAATTTGCCTGAATTAACAACATCATTTCATTATGGCTGAAATCGTGTTTTCGTACCCCCACCACCAAAATAAGAGGTTTTATTTATTCTGATTAGGTGTGTAGATTTATTGGAGGTTTTATGCTATTAAGCTTTTTTTGTTGTTGTTCTGTAGGTATGTATGTGGAGGTGTGTATTAGAGAGTGTTGAACATTTTTAATGGATTCTAAATTAGGAAACATATAATAAATATCAGGTCATACAAATTCCCTACAGTTCATTACTAAAAAAACCTCCTTCGGCTCCTTGAAAAAGGTAGACCCAACAGTTCGTTTATAAACTGTCTCCGTATCAACTATCCAAATGTAACTTTCTCTATATTCTGTATATAAAAACCCTCAGTTCATCATCAGTTCATTTAAAAACCAGTGAGCGGGGCAGTATAGTCGGACGGAGCCGACCATATGATACCCTACACAACTTCCACGTAAATCGAACTTCCTGTTCTTCTATATTCTGAGCTTGGGAAATATTTCGCGATATTTACACCCTCTTGCAAATGTTTTCGGTCCAGTTCATCCCAAAATTATTATCTGATCATCACCGAAAATTATAGTCGTTGTCCTTGACCATACCTGGTAATGGGTTACTAAATAATATCTGAATACGTAAGCACCTGTAAATACTTAAGTGTAACTCCCACACCCGATTGCATATGACAATAAAATTTGTATCAATTGTCAACTTCTCGGGTAAATATATACGCTATAGAATACAGATTTTGTAATTTTTCCCACAAAAGTCAGGGTTCATTTGACCCGCAAAATATTGGCCGATCTCTATCAAAATAGGCATGCTTATTCTTTGGTCCGATGCCCTTCTCCATGTAAAAATTCGCAATGTTTGGGCCATAATTGAGGCCTATGGAGCGACCAGAAAATCAGACAAAAATAAAGTTTTTGGTCCATTTCATCCCCTAAATAGTAACCGATCTTTACCAAAAACAATAGGGGTCTTCATTGGGCAGAACCCATCCTAAATGTAAAATTTCGTGAAGGTTGGTCCATAACTGTGGCCTGTATCGTCTTTACAAATTATAATGGACGGACGGACACACATGCTTAGATCAACTAGTCGAGATATGACGATCGGCATACTTAAAGGTGGGTTGAGGATCAATATTTCGCGGCGTTACAAACTCTTGGGGCTGCACAAAGCTATAATACCCTGACAACATAGTTGTGTAGGGTATAAAAATATCTGAAGCTCGCCTCCAGCGTGTCTAAAAATATTTCCTCCAACTCGTTCAGCTCGTGTAAAGAGACTTTCTTCAACTCGACTATGGAAACTTCTTTCAGTCCATTTAAAAACACTTCCCCCAGTTTGCCTATAAAGATTTCGTTCAGCTCGTAAATATGATTCTCATCAGGTTCTGTATAAAAATTTAGTCGACCGACTTTAAATACTCCACCAATAGGTCGACTATAGAGACTTTCATTAGTCGACCATGTGGTAACTCTATGGAGAATTTCCTATTGAGACTTCTAGTTATATCGTTCCGCACGTCTATAACACAACCCTTCTGTTTGTTTATAAAGACTCCTTACAGATTATCTGATCTCCGCCTCGTTCACCTATCTTCAGCCGCCATCCAGTTCCTCCATTATTACCCCTCTCTATTGTCTGTGAAGACTCCCCTCAACAGGTTTACAAAAGACTCCCGGCCTTCAGCTCGTCTATAGAAGATACCCTACCTTCAGCTTCATAGAGAAAACCTTCAGATCGTATAGTAACAAGTCCCATATCGTCTATTAAGGAGGCCTGAAGCTAGTCGATATAGTCGCTCTACCTACCTTCAGCTCGTCTATAGAAGATACCCTACTTTCAGCTTCATAGAGAAAACCTTCAGATCGTATAGTAATAAGTCCCATATCGTCTTTTAAGGAGGCCTGAAGCTAGTCTATATATTCTCTCTCCCTACCTTCTGTTCACCTGCAAAATATGTCTATAGAAGGCTCCCTCCAACTCGTCTATAGAAGACCGATACTCAGATCTTATATAAAAGCTGCAACTCGTCACTATAAAGTTTGTGTATAAAGATTTCCAACGGGTACGTTTCTCAGGTCATCTATAGAAGTCTCCCCGATTCATCACATTTATGAAGATTCCACACCTTCAGCTTATCTATAGAAGACTACTCTTAGGTATTCTCCTCAGCTGTTCTATATAAGACTCCACGCCTTCAACTCTTTTATAGAAGACTTCTGGACTTCAGCTCGTCTACAGAAGACTTCCTAACTAAAATTCTTAAGCTCGTCTACAGAAGATTCCTTCCACTTCAGCTCGTCTTCCTTCCTAACTAAAATTCTTAAGCTCGTCTACAGAAGACTCCTTTCACTTCAGCTCGTCTTCCTTCCTAACTAAAATTCTTAAGCTCGTCTACAGAAGACTCCTTTCACTTCAGCTCGTCTTCAGTTCATCTATTGAAGACTGCCTGCCTTCAGCTCATCTGGAGAAGATTCCCTGCTTAGATTGTATAGGAATGGCTCCCTGCATTCAGCCCGTTTTTAGAAGATTCCCTTCCATTAACTCGTCCATTAACTCGTCTTCAGATCGTCCATAGTCCTTCCCAGCCTTCAGGTTGTATAGAAGACTCCCAGTCTACAGCTCGTCTGCAGCTCCTCTATAGAATAATTTCTGACTTCTATAGTCTATATAAAATATAGGCCTTCAGCTCATCTATGACACATTCTCTTTACCTCAGCTCGTCTAAGGAAAGCTCACGACCTTCAGCTCGCTACTGATGACTTCCTGCCCTCAGCCCATCTGAAGAAGACCCCTGCCATAATCGCTCGTCTAGAAATGGCCTCTTTCCTTTAACTTTTCGAAAACTTCCAACATTCAGGTCGTCAGTATGCACTTTTTTAGTCTTTCTGACTTGAGATTGTCTATATAAAACTATTGGCCTTCACCTCATCTATTTAAGACTTGCAGCCTCCCGCTTGACTAGAGATGGCTCCGTTTCTTCAACTCGTCTTCCATATATTCCTTCCTGTCTTCAGTTTATGCCAGATCAATATTAGGTACACAGCTCTTCTATGAAGGACTCTTCCATAGAAAACATCCTGATTTCAGCTTGTTAATATAAACACTCTTGAGGTAATATATAGAACACTTCATCTAGCTTTTCTCATTGAGACTCCCCAGCTCCCTTTTACCTCATTACCCATACTTTTGCTACCAAAAAACTGCATCTCACTTGAGAATTACTTTCCAATAATTTGTATGGTCTGGTACTGATGGGGAAAGAGGGCAGAAATATCCAAAATCATCAAGCCTAACATTGAATGATGCGGCACAGCAGTAGGTGTAACCGTGTATAGTGTTATGCTGTCTGTTCGTTAATTGCGCACATGTCTTGACTTCTTGACTGTTTGTATGTTGCTTGTCGGCCGATCTGTCTGTCTGTCTGTCCGTTCGTATGTATGTTTGCCATCATGACTGCCTGCCTTGTTTGTTTTGCTGGGCCATTTTTAACCTCATTTATCTCTCTGCTGACTCCCCTCTCTCTCTCTAACCATACCAACCACAATAAGTTGATGGTTATTGTTATTATTGTTGCTGTTATTTGGAGCTTTTGCTGTTCATTATATTAAATTTGTGGTGGTGTGTGTTGTTGTTGCTGTTGTTGTTTTTTCATGTTCACTATGATATTAATTACTTGACGTCCATTTCAGTTAAGTACTCGTAACTAATCGCGTAACTACAAACTCACTCAACGCAACGATTTATGTTCGTAATATTTGTGTATCGTTGCAACAACAATAACAGTAACATAATTGAGAGTAATATCGAAAAGAGTTATGGTATGTGTCTCAGTGAAATTTTATACACGCTACATTATATGGGTTCGGAACATAGGGCCTATAGGGTGTTGAAGACTCACTTCACATTGGAGGTCTTGAAGAATAGATTGGGAAATTGGACCAACGTGAGGTGGGAAATAAGTATTTATAGCCGGTTGCAATAGAGACCCTCTGTGGGGGAGGGTCTCTATTGAGAGAAGGTAGTATCGAGTTTGATGTCCTAGAGGGTATATATTAAGGGCGGTAGGGAGTCGCATGTGTGTCAACCTATAGGAGATCTTCAGAGGCATAGATAAGTGAATATAGTCCATATATACCCATAATGAACTCTTCAGGATATTTTCCAAAGGGTATTCCTGAGTCGTCCTTGCCTTCCTTATAACTCTTGCAAATTGCCACTACGGTAGTGATTGACTAGTGCTTTCCTCCGCATATCATGAGGAATATACTGGCGTACTTGCCTTTTTGATTGTGATTTCGTTGCGAGGATGATGACTACACATGTTAAAGAGCGTGAGAGAGTACCTCAATGAATGCGTGCATGCGTTAGTCGTCGTGGTCGTCAACAGCAGGAAAAAAATAAAGTTATTATAATTATCATTAATTCATTGGAATTAGTCCATTAAAAGCATGGTGGAGTGTGCGTGCTCGAGTACGACAAAGTCATTCAGTCCATGAGTCAAGTCATTTAGAGCACAGGCAGCTTGTACAGAATAATGTTCGCTGGCCGCTTGGCTAGCTATGTGTGTAAGCAGCATAGCTTCAACCAGTCACTCACTCAGCCATCCAATCCATCTCGGCCGTGTGTTCAACACCAGACACAAAGCAGCTTTATTAAAATGTGACAAGTTTTTTTAATGATCTGTGGTGCTACGTCTGTCCGACCGAGCGACCCCAGCAAACATTCACATGGACGTATGAGCATTACACCTTTTTGTATACAACGTATTGGGAGTCTCCGCTTCTCCTCTATAGCGGTTTGTTTAACGAGCTTTAATGTGGCATATGGTGGCGAGGTATGGTTGGTTTGTGGTGCTACGATATTCTTGGCAGTAATTTTTCTTTATGAATAACTAAATTGGTCTATATTTATGTCGGGAATTGAAGAGATTATAAACAATTGCGGTGATGTATAAATTAAATTAAGATTTCACAATCATTCACGATATTGTTGAGTAGTGTGTGTAGGTGTTATTTTGTCACTTATTTATTTAGTTACGTGTAAATGGTTTGGAAAATGTTAGATAAAGGGTCGCACACAAGGGAAATAAAAAAAATATTGGAAACAAATCTGAGCTGAAGAGGGCCTTCAGAGACTGAGCTGAAGGGAACCTTTAAAGTCCTGTTGAAGGAAGTTCTCTATACATGAGCTTAAGGCGGGGAGTCTTCTATAGAAGAGTTGATGGCAGGAAGTCTTCGATAGACAATCTAAAGGCAGAAGGTCTTCTATTGACATCCTGAATAATAGTGAGTATTTTATAGACAAGCTGAATACAGAGGAGTCTTCCATAGAAGAACTAAATGCAGGTAGTCTTCTATAGTCGAGATGAAAGCAAGGGAGTCTTCTAAAGACTCTTTGACTACCTAAAGCCAGGAGTCGCTTATAGATAAGCTGAAGACGGAGTCTTCTATAGATGAGCTAATGCCAGGCAGTCTTCTATATAAGAGCTGAAGGCAAGGAGTCTTCTGTAGATGAGCTGAAGACTGGTAGTCTTTAACCCGAATAGTGCTGTATTTTTTTTAGAATTTTGGGACGAAACTTTCAGCGTCTCTAGATTGTGGCCCACTGAATCCAAAAATATGATTTGTAACCTTTTTTCTTATCAGGATAATCGACAAGATAAATTTTTGGGCTGTGACCATATGTTCACACTAGCACTACTAGGGTACAGTTATTTTTAGATGATTTATGGATCGTCCTATGATTGTGACCATATGGTCACGCTAGCACAGCTCGGGTTAATAAAAGCACTGTGGCTGGTAGTCTTATATAGGCGAGCTTCTTCTTCTATTGTCGAGACTCCCTTCAGCTTGTATATAAAGAGTACATCCAGGTCGTGTAAAAATAGAAAACGCCCTTCTGTTTTTTATAAACACCAACTTATCATTTGTCTATGGAGACTCCCCTTCTCCTGTCCATAGAGAATCCCTTCAGTTCGTCTATGAAGACTTACTTCATCTCGTTCATTAGGACTCCTTCTACCTCCTTAAGAGAGTCTACCCTTCTGTTCGTCTATAAAGAAGTTTGTCTAGAAAAGACTCCATTCAGATCATTTAGGAAAGCCTCCCTTCATCCTGTCTATAAAAACTCTCTTCAGCAAGTTTATAGAGACTTCCTTTAGCTCGGCTATAAAGACTCCCTTCATATCGAGAAAGACTCTTTCCACTTCCTTTACAAAAACTCCCTTCAGTTTGCATTGATATAGACATGAAAAATAATTTTTAGAAAATCCGCGCCTGGCTGTGGGCTTGGAAAATGAAAATCTACACCTCGCTATAGACTTGAAAATAATTTTTTAAAAAATCCACGTCTTGATGTATACCCCTTCAGCTCGTCTAAATGTCTCGATTTAGGTCTATTATAAAGAATATACTCAATGTAGGAGAATTCACTTTGGATTTTAAAATTTTTGCCATTTGTGTTACCCTTTGGTCGCTTAACGTTACCTATTCACACATGGAGAAACAAATCGAGACATGTAAGCCAAGTGTCGTATCACTGATTTACCATCACGGCTGAACGACCCCATGAGCTTTTAGCGTGATTCAAAAAAGCAGAACGCTTAAAAAAAATGTCTAACCAAAATATTGATTTCCGTCCCTTCAATGCAATTCTGCTCCTCGGCTCAGCTCAAATCACTTGATGATGTTGTTGTTATTTTCATTCAGGGTTGACAAAAATTCGTGGTACGAAAGTGTCGACTGGCATCTGATCACAATCAAATGATTATGGCACCCTGTGACGGCAGCTAATGTCTTTATATTGTTTGTTCGTTTTGAAGGAAAAAATATATGTCGTCGATCGGTAGACGGACATATACCGCGTTTCGTTCCAACGTTAATATTTGTATGTTTATGCATCACCAATGTCATGTCGTTTTGATATTGGGATATCAATAGACAGACAGACAATTTTGAATTTGACACTTTTTATGATATGCCACCTTTTGTTTGTCGTCGTCGTCAGCTCTCCCTCACTCTCTCTCGCCTTAATGTCTCTATTCCATTTGGGAGATTTGAATCTTTGTGGCTCCATGTAGCGTTGCATTGTAGGGCATGCAGCATGCCAGCGAAACATTATAGCGTTGAGAGGTTTCATGTTTGTTGTTGTTGTTTGGGATTTGATTTTATTTTTTATGATTTTTATGAATATCGCGTTGATTAACCAACCAAATTAAATCAACTAACTGAAATCATTGGATCTGTTTTTTGTTTTTTTTTTTTCGTTTGGGGTTTTGAGTATCGTTTTTGTGGTTTTCATTTCAAAACAGTCAATCAAAGATACGAAGACTTTTATTAGTTTGACGAAAAGTCAAATAGTCCGGCCGTCCATACAGGCAATCCAACTGTGACCGAGGCGCCTTCATAAATTGAAAAAATTAAGATATGAATGTGCGTGTTTTTTGTTTCAGTTATTAATGAACAAAAAACAAACACGACAAGAGATTGTCTTTTATTTAAAGCACGGGTCAAGCATTCATTGAAACTGTGATTTGTAATTTAGTTTCTATATTGGCGATCAGTTTGGTATGGCTAATGATGATTTAGGCTGCAGTAAGAGATGATTTTGTGGATGAAACGTTCTTTTATTTTCCAAAAATATTAAAATTTTAATAACTGGTCTTCATCGATCTTTGTGACATGAAAAGAGTGATTGTTTTTATAATTGATATTGAATTGGGTCCAAATTTTCAAAACTAATGTGCTGAAGGTTCCCTCAATGGACATGCTGAAAGGTGTCACCATATTTGAATAGAATTTCCATAAAAGGGAGTCTCCATAGATGAGCTGATGGGAGTCTTCTATAGACGAGCTGGAGGGAGTCTTCTATAGACGAGCTGAAGGGAGTCGTCTATAAACGAGCTGAAGGGAGTCTTCTATAGACGAGCTGATGGGAGTCTTCTATAGACGATCTGATGGGAGTCTTCTATAGACGATCTGATGGGAGTCTTCTATAGACGAGCTGATGGGAGTCTTCTATAGACGAGCTGCTGGGAGTCTCTATAGACGAGCTGAAGGGAGTCTTCTGTAGACGAGCTGCTGGGAGTCTCTATAGACGAGCTGAAGGGAGTCTTCTTTAGACGAGCTGAAGGGAGTCTTCTATAGACGAGCTGAAGGGAGTCTTCTATAGACGAGCTGAAGGGAGTCTTCTATAGACGAGCTGAAGGGAGTCTTCTATAGACGAGCTGAAGGGAGTCTTCTATAGACGAGGTGAATGGAGTATCTATAGACGAGCTGAAGGGAGTCGTCTATAAACGAGCTGAAGGGAGTCGTCTATAAACGAGCTGAAGGGAGTCGTCTATAAACGAGCTGAAGGGAGTCTTCTATAGACGAGCTGAAGGGAATCTTCTATAGACGAGCTGAAGCAGGGAGTCTTCTATAGACGAGCTGAAGGGAGTCTTCTATAGACGGACTAAAAGGAATATTCTATAGACGAGCTGAAGGGGGCATCTATACACTAACTGTATGGGGTCTCTATAGACGATCCTCTTCTATAAACGAGCTGAAGGGAGTCTTCCAATGAGGAGCTGAAAGGAAATTTCTATAGACCAGCTTACATAGACGAGCTGAGAGTTGTCTTCTACAGACAAGCTAAACAGTGTCTTCAATAGATGAACGGAAGGGGCTATATAGACGGACTTTTTAGACAAGCTGAAGGGAGTCTAGACAAATAGGATGAATCTTGTAGACACAATATGAATGAAGGAAGCATATATAGACGAACTAAGCAATCTGAAGAGAGTCTGGAAAGGCGGGCGGAGAAGGGTCTCTATAGAAAGACGATCGGGATAGATTATTTATAGGCCGGTTTTGAAGGCAACCTTTGTAGAAGAATTCGATAGAGTGCAAAAAGACTGGCTGAAGGGAGTATTTTTAGGAAAACTGTCGGGTGACTTTGTGGACGAGCCGAAGGGAGTCTTTATAGACAAAATGATTGGAGACTATCAACGAGCTACAAGAAGTCTTTTACAGTCGTAGGGAATCTTTATGTCAGAACTGAAATGTGTCACTATAGACGACCAAAAAGAAAATTTATAGCCAAGCTAATGGTAGTCTTTATAGATGAACTGAAGGAAGAAGGGAACCTAATAGGCGACCTGATGGGAAGTTAATCGACTAGCTGATGGAAGTCGTCATGGAGTTGAAGTTGGGAATCTTCAATAGACGAATTGAGCTAAAGACAGTTTCTATAGAGGTGCTGCAGGAAGTCTTCTTTGAACAAACTGGATCTGTATAGACTACCTCAAGTCGGTCTTCAACAGAGAAAAGCTACATATAAATTGGATGAATCAGAGGCAAAGTTATTCCCTATGGGAATATAAGAATGACACTGATAACTTTACCCCTTATGAAATTACCAGTTTTGTTACCCCCATTCGAAAAAAATAATCTTAAATTTTTATCACATTTAACTAATGAACTTATCTGTCGATATTACAACACAAAAACCCCTTTCCAATTGCTAAAATGAAAAAAAAACATTTATTCCGAAACTGTCCATTAAAATTCGCTAATTTTCTTTAACATCATTTTAAATGCTGTTCACCTGAACCTGAAGGCCTCAATAAGCAATGCCATCATTCTCATAATAACAAAAATAAGAATGATCGAAGAAAACGGCAACAACAACAAAAAACAAGGGTATGCATATTTAAGCCAAAAATTGATGACCAAACACTTTGTCGTTGATAATGATACAGGTATTGGTGTCGATACTGGCTGTTTGTTTTGTTAGCCATGTTATTGATGCTGGAGCAGATGCTGGCAGGCTGGCTGGTTGGATGGCTGACTGGCTGGACTTGATGATGAAGATGATAATGTGGGCACTCTATACAACTACAATTCGTGTTAATGATGCGACAAGTATGGAACGTGATGGGCCCAAGGCTGAGGGAGGGGGGAGACATTTTGTGCTGGATGGACTTGAGCTCATGATTAAGCAGAAGTTGGAAAAAAATCGTATTCCCAGGTCTCCCTCTTTATCGTCAACTGGATGAATGGATGGCTGGTTGGTTGTTTGGAATGGATACATGTGTATTCACGGCAATGAAATGATAACAACAACACTCCACTCCAACGATTCTCCCCGGAGACAGACGACTGCTGCCGCTGCTGCACCATTCGAAAAGATTAATACAACAAAATTAAGGAAAATAAATAAATGTCACCATACTACAAGATTGTTATCGCATTTAACAATAATTACCCTGATATGGGATATGGTAACTAATCTGTTATGTTATGTTTTGTTTTGTTTCTTTCGTTGTTGTTGTTTTTTGTGTGTTTCTGAAACCAACTGTCATGACTTTGGGTTAATTCTTGTTCGGTTGTTTTTTGTCTTGGGTGCATGCGAAACAATTTAATGAATCTGAAATGATTTTTAACACGCCATAATATTCTTAATGCCAGAGGAATTCCAAGACTTTTTGGAAAAAAAAAAGATTTTGAAATTTCGATATTGGTTGGAAATTAAAAAAAAATAATTGTCAACGAATTTCTATAGACGAGCTGAATGGAGTCTTCTATAGAGGAGGTAAAGCAGTCTTCTATAGACGATCTGGAGGGAGTCTCTATAGACGAGGTGAAGGGAGTCTTTCATAGACGAGCTAAAGGGAGTCTTTCATAGACGAGCTAAAGGGAGTCTTTCATAGACGAGCTAAAGGGAGTCTTTCATAGACGAGCTAAAGGGAGTCTTTCATAGACGAGCTAAAGGGAGTCTTTCATAGACGAGCTAAAGGGAGTCTTTCATAGACGAGCTAAAGGGAGTCTTTCATAGACGAGCTGAAGGGAGTCTTTATAGACGGGCTGAAGGGAATCTTTCATAGATGAGCTGAAGGGAGTCTTTCATAGACGAGCTGAAGGGAGTCTTTCATAGACGAGCTAAAGGGAGTCTTTCATAGACGAGCTGAAGGGAGTCTTTCATAGATGAGCTGAAGGGAGTCTTTCATAGATGAGCTGAAGGGAGTCTTTCATAGATCAGCTGAAGGGATTCTTTCATAGACGAGCTAAAGGGAGTCTTTCATAGACGAGCTAAAGGGAGTCTTTCAAAGACGAGCTGAAGGGAGTCTTTCATAGACGAGCTGAAGGGAGTCTTTCATAAACGAGCTGAAGGGAGTCTTTCATAGACGAGCTGAAGGGAGTCTTTCATAGACGAGCTGAAGGGAGTTTTTCACAGGCGAGCTGAAGGGAGTCCTTCATAGACGAGCTGAAGGGAGTCATTCATAGATGAGCTGAAGGCAAGAATTCTTCTATAAACGAGATGAAAAAGGGAGTCTTAATAGACGAGCTGAAGACTTTATAGATGACCTGAAGTGTGAAGGCGGTCTTTATAGACGATCTGAGCCTTTTTATACGAGCAGAGATTTTTTAGACCAACCTACGAGCTTATGGAAGTATTTATAGAGAAGCTGAAGAGAGTGTTTATAGTCGAGCTGAGGCGAGACTTTATAGATGAGCTGAAGGGAGGCTTCATAGATGAGTTGAAGGCAGTCTTTATAGACGAGCTGAAGGGAGTCTTTCTTTACGAGCAGAGATTTTTTTAGACCAACCCACGGTTGTCTTTGTTATAAAGCTGGGGGGGTGGCTGATCCCTATCACAAAAAATATCAGATATGGATTCATTAGAGATTGACATTCGACCGCGCCCATATTGTTCCCATTTACCGTTTATGTTTTTTTTTTCTGTGAAGAGGTGTGGATGGCAACAGGTTCGTCATATACAACAACACTTAATTGTTGTTAACCCTTGTCGTTCCACCGGAGACAAGACAATTTTTATTCACCATTTGGATGATTATGAAACTAAAGAGCTGAAGCTGGTAATGACGACAAAGCAAAAGACTCAATGACAGGCAGGGTTCCCATCTGCACTCTCGATGATGATGGTAGTAAAGCGGATGACCATGATCATTGTCCGATGTCGTCTTTCTTTTATATGCAGAAACACGGAGAAGGGGACAGGCCTTCAAGGGAATTAAGTAATTAATTGTGATTCTTTTTACTTTGAAAGGTACATATACCCGATGAAGGAAGGAATAAGCAACAACAACACCTAGAAAACAAATATCATTAATTTGTTGTTAAAATGAACTCAGTGGAGTTATACACTCTTGGCTAGCCAGCATGTGTGGAAGGTGTTGCCCTAAGTATCGATCAGGTCTAAAGAACAGATTTGAACATCAATTTAAGGATACAATAATTAAGTGTCACATTTACTAGAGCTAATGGTTCCCGCACTCTTGACGGAAAAAATATGAGGGTCAATTGGGAAATATGTAACGGAGTTTCAGCCCATAACTCATAGAAGTTGAAGGAAGAATAGGAGGAGGAGAGGAGAGTGTCTACTGATGATTGTCTCTATATAGATGATGAACAGAAACTGTATAGGTGACCTGAATGAGGTTGTAAAGGCGTAAGGGCAGTCTATACAGAAGATAACAATTGAATCTTGAGTGTTTTAGAAGAACTAGAATGGGTCTTTACAGAATAGCTGGGGGGTTTTATAATAGAGGCATTATTGTGAGAAGTATTTGCAGACAGATTTTTATTAAGAAGCTGGATGAAGATTTTATATACGAGCTGGAGCAAGTCTTTACAGACAAGAAAGATTTAGTATTTACAGATCAGCGGAAAAAAAACCTTCATAAACAAATTGACTAAAGGGTTTATAAAAGGAATGTTAAATTGCAGTTACTTCTTTAAAAATATACGCCTTCGCCATTCCACATACCGAAAACTGGGTGGGAACTTTACATGGGACTATATCGAAACATGGAAAAACTTGGAAAAGAATCTGCAATGCCAAATTATAGCAATTTCGGTTGGAAAGTTCGGCTTAAATACCGAAAATAAGGCGGAACGTTTCCCAATACCGAAAGTAAGGCGGAAGGTTTCCCGCCCTTATGGACACTGCTATAAATATTCTTAAAAATCCACGCCTCTTATAACACCGAAAAATATTGTTTCATAGATCCAGAAAAAAATATCATTAAAAAATCTACGACGTTATAGGAACTGCAATAAATATTCTTAAACAATCCAAGACTGAAAAAATCCATGACCTGAAATAAAATACATATTTGTAAATAGTCCACGTCTCTTATAGACCTTGAAAAAATCCACGCCTCTTATAGAACCTGAAATAAAATTATTCGTAAACAGTCCAGGCCTCTTATAGACCCTAAAAAAATTGACGCCTCTTATATATATATATATATAAATCCACGCCTGGTATAGACCCTGTAAATAAATCCACGGCTCTTACAGACCCTGAAAAAAACCCACGCCTTTTATAGACCCTGAAATAAAATTATTCGTAAACAGCCCAAGCCTCTTATAGACCCTGAAAAAATCCACGCCTGGTATAGACCCTGTAAATAAATCCACGGCTCTTACTGACCCTGAAAAAACCCACGCCTTTTATAGACCCTGAAATAAAATTATTCGTAAACAGCCCAAGCCTCTTATAGACCCTGAAAAAATCCACGCCTCTTACAGACCCAGAAAAAATCCACGCCAGGTATAGACCCTGTACATAAATCCACGCCTCTTATAGATCCTGAAAAAATCCACCCCTCTTATAGACCCTGAAAAAATCCACGCCTCTTATTGACCCTGAAAAAAATCCACGCCTCTTATACACCCTGAAAAAATCTACGCTTCTTATAGACCTGTAAATAAATCCACGCCTCCATAGGCCCTAAAAATATTCTTAAAAAATCCACGCCTCTTAGTGGTCTAAAAAAATCCATGCCTCTTAAAGGTCTTAAAAAAACCATGCCTCTTAAATTTCTTAAAAAATCTACGCCACTAACAGGCCTAAAAAAATATTCTTAAACAAATCCACGCCTCTTGAAGGTCTTAAAAATATTCTTAAAATTATTATAGACCCTGAAAAAAGATTCCTAAAAAATCCACGCCTCTTAAAGGTCTTAAAAATATTCTTAAATTTCTTATAGACCCTGAAAAAATATTCCTAAAATAATCCACGCCCCTTAGAGGCCTTAAAAATATTCTTAAATAATCCACGCCTCTTAGAGGCCTTAAAATATTCTTTAAAAATCCACGCCTTGTAAAGATCTTGGAAACTATTCTTTAACAAATCCACCCCTCTTATATAGTCTGAATTTTTGTTTTTATCTACGCCTCTTCTAGATCTTGAAAACATTTTTTTTAAATCCACTTCTCTTATAGACCTTGAAAAATATTCTTTAACAATCCACGCCTTGTAAAGATCTTGGAATCTATTGTTTAACAAATCCACCCATCTTATATAGTCTGAACTTTTGTTTTAATCTACGCCTCTTCTAGACCTTGAAAACTATTTTTTAAAAAAAAAACACTCCTCTTATAGACCTTGAACCTTAAAGATCTTAACAAATCTACGCTTTTTAAGGGTTTAAAAATTCACGCCTCTTAAAGGGCATACAAATCCACGCCTCTTAAAGGGCATACAAATCCACGCCTCTTAAAGGGCATACAAATCCACGCCTCTTAAATGTCTTAAAAAAATCTACGCCCCTTATAGGTCTTAAAAAATATTCTTAAACAAATCCACGCCTCTTAAAGGTCCTAACAAATATACTTAAAACAATCCACGCCTCTTAGAGGTCCTAAAAATATTCTTAAAACAATCCACGCCCCTTATAGACCCTGAAAAAATATTCCAAAAAAATCCACACCTCTTATAGCCCCTGAAAAATATTCTTAAATAATCCACGCCTCTTAGAGGCCTTAAATAATCCACGCCTCTTAGAGGTCTTAAATAATCCACGCCTCTTAGAGGTCTTAAATAATCTTTAGAGGTCAAATCCACCCCTCTTATATGGTCTTAATTTTTGTTTTAATCCACGCCTCTTAAATAATCCACGCCTAGAGGTCTTAAAAACATTTTATTTAAATCCACGCCTCTTAGAGGTCTTAAATAATCCACGCCTCTTGGAGCCTCTTAGAGGTCTTAAATAATCCACGCCTCTGAGGTCTTAACAAATCCACGCCTCTTATATAGTCTGAACTTTTGGTCTTAAATAATCCACGCCTCTTCTAGACCTTGAAAACTATTTTTTTTTTTAAAATCCACGCCTCTTATAGACCTTAAAAATTTTTCTTTAAAAATATTCACGCCTCTTAGAGGCCTGATTCTTTAAAAAGCCTCTGAAAAAATATTCTTTAGAAAACCCACGCCTCTTAGAGGCCTTAAAAAAAATATATATATATATATATATATAACAAATATAACATACATATATAACCCTAACATAAAGTCTGAAAATATTTTTATTAAAAATCCACGCCTCTCCATCCTCTATCCCAACATCTCCAAAATGTCATTTAATTATGTAATTAATTGCAAATGTTGTTCTGTCCTTTTACTTGCTTTCGGTCTTTTGTAGTTGTTGGTGGTGTTGTAATTCCATGTAATCTGTGTTATTTGTTTCTGCTCATACTCTTTATGCCATGAGTCGCCATATGCTCTTTGTTGTTGTTATTGTTGCTGTTGTCGTCGTTGATATGTTGCTGCATTTTTTATTAGCATTATTAGCATTTATATTAAGTTGCTCCAAAGGCGAGAAAATTACTTTATTAACTGTTTGTAATTAATTAATAATAAACTCTCTGCTGCAGTCAACCAAACAACCAACCAGTCAAGCAGGGCAGGTGAGGTTGGTGCAGTCATCCAGTCAGTTCACTTGTTCATATTCTCCATTCATTCACTCGCTCATTTCATTCAGTTTGCAAGCTGTATTTATTTGTCGAGCTAAAGTTTTAGCATGGCCATGCGAATTGTTGGCTGGCTAGATGGAAGAGCAAGTGAATGGCTTGCTCTGCTAGCTGGCTGCCTAGTCTTAAAGTTTAACACTTCGGCTGATGTTGCCATTGTTTGTCGGTGTCCATATAAATCAGTTCTCCCACTTGTTAGTCTGGTTGTTTTTTCATCTTACCCTTACTACAATGTTATTTAATTTGCCATTTGCCCAGAAGAAGTACGAACAAATATTTTGCAGTTGTAGGTGATATGCGAAGGTATTTGGTATTTGGGCTTATATTGGCTACATAGCACATAGACCAGCTGAGTTATTTACAAAGGGTGTGTTGGGAATGGAGTGACCATAAGAAGAATTTTTTTTTGGATTTTGGTATATTGAAATTGTTATCATTCCATATTTGGGTATGACTCCTCCCTTTTGTTTCTGCAGAATATCTGTTAACGCTTGCCGTTTGGAATTTACAATTGCCAATTATACGCCATACGTTAGTTATGTTTTTCCATTGTACAACGTTTTTCAAATTAAATTTTCATTAATAGGGTATTACATGCAACAATTTACTATCAATACACAAGGTAGGAAATATTTGTAAAATAAGACAAGGCAAGGTGAAAAAATCCGTAGATAAAATATTGGATGATAGATACCAAGCAACGGCCTTGATTGGCTTTAACATGGCGAAGTCCAGGTTTATCTTGGTCCCTTTTTCATCCCAATTGTGGACACTGACCTCCCCGCGGTGCCACCTGGGGAGCTATTCTCATCACCCGATGAAATAGTGAGCTAATATGTGCCATAAGAACTATAAAAAAATGAGTTGAGGCGTCGGGTTAGTTGCCCACTCGCTACTATGAAAAAGCTTAGAAAAAGAAAACCAAACCCCTCTAATGTTGACGACCTCCGCAAAACGTATAAAGGACCCCGATCTGTAAATCTGCACTTGGAATGTAAGCACGTTGTACAGAACAAGCGCAGTGTTCGCTTTGGCGGATGTACTCAAGAAGTACAAAGCCGATATTATTGCCTTACAGGAAATGCGATGGAAAGGGACAGGCGTAAGTAAATCCGACGATTACGCCCTGTATTATAGCTGCCATGAAACGAGACATGGATTTGGCTGTGGATTTATGGTTAACAGGAGAATAAAAGACCTCGTCTCCAGATTCACTCCAGTAGATGAGCGAATTGCTATAATCCGTATAAAAGCGAAGTTCTTCTACATCAGTCTCATTTGAACAGACCAAAGACATATTTTACGAGAGCCTAGAAACAGCATATGACCGTTGTCCTGGTCATGAAATTAAAATTCTACTAGGAGATTTTTGATGCAAAAGTCGGAAGGGAAAATATCTTTCGCCCCATCGTCGGATAATTCAGCCTTCATGAAGAAACATCCGACAACAGCATGAGGTTGATTCACTTCGCGGCAGCAAACAAAATGGTAGTTAGCAGCACCAGATTCAAGCATCTCGATATACACAATGCCACCTGGATCTCTCCTGATCAAGCAACGAGAAATCAAATTGATAAGGTGATGGAGAATTATCGGGAGAAAAAGAAAGAGGAGAAACGTGTTTTCAAAGAAAAAAGAAGAAAGAACAAGAAAAACGTGAGCGTGAGCGTGTGCAAATCGAGATGTACAGGAGTCAGAATGAAGTCCGGGAATTTTACTAACGAGTAAAACACAAAACCGAAGGCTTTGGTGGAGATGAAGAAGGAAACCTGGTGACAGATACAGACAGAGTGTTGAGGATCTGGAAGGAGCATTTTGAAAAGCTTCTGGTATCAAATAGTGGCGTTAAAGAAGATACCCCAGAACCAATAAGAGATGATGGTATAAAGTATACCACCTAGCCAAGATGAGGTCATAAAAGCAATTAATCGGCTTAAGAACAACAAAGCAACAGGAGCCGATGGGTTACCAGCCGAACTATTCAAGACTGGTGGCCTGTATCCCGTGCACAAAAAAGGAGACAAGACAATATGTTTCAACTATAGAGGAATAAGTCTCCTTCCTATCGCATATAAAGTGCTATCAAGTGTGCTGTGTGAACGATTGAAGCCAATGGTCCTTCAATGACATCATCGGACCCTACCAATGCGGCTTCAGACCTCGCAAATCCACCATTGACAGATTTTCACTCTGCGCCAAATCCTGGAAAAGACCCACGAAAAACACATCGACACATACCACATTTTTGTCGACTATAAAGCCGCATTCGACAGCCCTATCCGTTCAGAGGTGTAGAAAGCCATGTCTAAGTTTGGCATTCCTGCAAAATAAATTCGGATATGCAGGATAACTTTAAGTGGCACAAGATCAGCAGTAAAAGTAGGAAAGGTCCTATCGGAGCCCTTCAATAACGAACGAGGATTCAGACAAGGTGAGAGTTTGTCGTGTGATCTTTTTAACATCCTACTGGAAAAGGTCATGCGAGACGCAAAGGTGAACAGAAATGGCACTCTGTACACCAAACAACACATGTTACTCGCCTACGCCGATGACATCGATGTAATGGTCACCTTTGAACAAATTGAAAAGGAGTCTGCCAAAGTGGGTCTGGCAGTAAACGACGAGAAGACCAAGCTGATGGTATCAGCTTCGAGGTAGTTAAAGACTTTATATACCTTGGTACCGCCATAAATAAAACGAATGACATCAGTTTTGAAATTCGGAGAAGGATTGTGATGGCCAACCGATGCTAATATGGTCTGAGCAAACAACTCAAAAGCAAGACCATCCCGCCAGACCAAACTCACACTTTACAAGACGCTGATACCACCCGTACTATTATATGGATCAGAAGCATGGGTACTGGCGCAGGCAGATGAGGCAGCTCTTGGGGTGTTTAAAAGAAAAATTCTCCGAAAGATCTACGGGTCGATCTGCGTCGACGGTGAATATCGGCGTCGAATGAACCACGAGCTCTACAATTTATACGCGGACATCAACATAGTCAGTCGTATTGAGCTGCAGCGACTACGGTGGCTAGGCCATGTTGTGCGGAGGAATGAGAATGCACTAGCTCTAAAGGCATATAAAAACGAGCCTACTGATAGTTCCCGTAGAAGGGGAAGGCCACGAATTAGATGGAAAGACCAAGTAGAAAACAACATCTTGGAACGTGGTATTCCAAATTGGTGGATATGCGCACAAGACCGACGCGCTTGGAAATCTTTTTTAAGCTCGGCTTATGGAACAACCGTTCTGTAACAAGTCAGCTAAGTTAGTAAGTAAAATATCCACGCTTTGAAAAAATATTCTTTAAAATATCCACGCCTTGAAAAATATTCTTTAAAATATCCACGCCTTGAGTAGGCCTTGAAAAAACATTCTTTAAAAATCCTCGTCTTTTGTATGCCTTGAAAAAATATTCTTTAAAAACTCCCCATCTTTAGCAGGCCTTGAAAAATATTCTTTAAAAAATCCACGATTTGAGTATGCCTTTGGTAGGCCTTGATAAAATGTTCTTTAAAAAATCCACGCCTTTGGTAGGCCTTGTAAAAATATACTTTAAACTATCCACACCTTAAGTAGGCCTTGCAAAAAAATTCTTTAAATTATCCACGCTTATGGTAGCCCTTGAGAAAATGTTCATTAAAAATCCCAAAAAAATATGATTTATGAAATCCTTCCCTTATTATCCTGTGTCTCCAAAATTACGGTAAAAATATTATAAATTATATCTAATTTCCAGAATTCAAGAATAATCTAGTCTAGAAGAAAAACAAAATTCTCTCATAAATGTCACATTGATGGCCAATAAATTTTCGATGAAGGCGCCTGGCAGACATAATATCCTCCAACGAACCGTTAATGTCCTTTTTTCTCATTACGGTGCTCATAGCAACAACAAAAGTAACAACCAAATAATGGTGCTCCTAATGAACAATCATAAAAAATATCATTTAAAAAAATCTCGATTATCTTTGAAAGTTGATCGAACGTGTTTGGCATCCATCGCATTGCATCGCATCTCATCCCATCCTTGTTCCGAACACGTACAAGACATGCGTCAGTTTGGCAACAAACACGAACGGAAAGGAGGTGTAATTCCAAAAAATGCGTCTGTAACAAATCTGATGTTGGCCAACAATCAATTTTCAACTGAAAAACCATAGAAAATTGAATGGTGATTATTACCAACATAACGGTTTCACACGCAAAATACGACAACGGCTCGTCCGTCTGTTCGTCCGTCCGGATAATAAAAATTGTGTGGGTTGACTCTTTGTTTATGTTAAATATAGTTCAGAAGACAGAACAGGACATAGACACAAGGACAATAGGCCAAGTTAAATAGCAACAACTAAAACATTAAACCCCAGAAGTTCAATGGTGGTGCTGGTGGCGTGACAGGTAGGCAAATACTTATCCTGTCAACCTCTGACTCCAGAGAACCAATACTAACAAAAAATAGTTGAAACGACTATCAGTGTGGCTAAAACAACATGAGGTCTGTTGACAACCGTGTTTACCTTCACTTTAAATATTCACCTTTCTAATATTTACTGGCTAACTGACTCCCGGGCAGCGGGACAGACGGACGTACTATGAGACCAAGAGCCATCCCAAGTACTAGCACAGCAAGACTGTGGTGTTACGGCTCATTTCATTGCATTTAGTTTCAACCAAAAAAATGAAAAAGAAAAGGGTCATGGGGGTAGGGGGTAGCATTGTGTACCCTGCCAAACAGACAAACACTTGTTTGATGACCACATTCTAGGAAGTTAGAGTTTTTTACATATCTACGAATTATTGCGAACGCAAGTTAACCCATGTCATGACACATTGTCCTTAATTCCCGGTGTGAGTTTCTCTGTTCCTATCAGCAGTTTTGTTTAATTTTCTATTTTGTGTTCTCTGTGTGTTATCTAAATGAGGGCTAAACATTGTCAACTCGATTGTGTTCGAAAATGAATTGAACAATGTCCTACAACGGGGGGTAGTATAAATAGTTTGGTGACTCTTCTTTTTTTGAATCTTGTAGTGAAGTGTTGTAATAATTTTCATATTTCTTTGTGTAATCTTTCGTATAAAAATCGAAGAATATGATAAATAATTATTTTGCAGACTCAGCATGGGTCCAGATTCCAAAATTACTTGGTAGAAAGTAAAAGCAAATCTTAGGTTCTCATTTACCAAGAAACAATAAAAATTATTAAATAGCGGGATAAGTAAGCAGATTAAAAATTGGGACATTTTTGTAGAAGCCTATCTGATTTTTAATACTGAGATAGCAAAAAAAAAAAATCAGAATAAAAACTTGATATGAATCCTATTCCTTTATATTAATATTCTTGCAAATTATTTTCTTGATAATTTCGTTTGCAGTATCTGTACCTAGTAGGAGATTCCGAAATGTTACGCCTTTTCCATCCGCCTTTTGATAAAACCCGATAAAGATCGCGATATTTAAAACAAAGCTTGGACATTTTTTTTACATATATCGCTTTACCCCTGGTTGGGTTGATATTGAAAATTTTATATTCCGGTTCTGGTTTTAATAAAGCTCTCATAATTTATGTTCATGGATCTTGAAAATATTATTTAATAAAACTTGTTCAATGTAGGTCTATGTTTGCGTCCCTCAAAGTTTTAAGCATTTTGATGACTTAGGCGCATTTTCTAACCGAAGTGCTTTAATTTGGCACTCCAGGTTCTAGGTTGGCGAAGGCCTTCTTCTCAGAAAATTGTCCATATAGGTCTAAATTAAGTCCATAATTTCAGAAGGTAGGAAACCTCCTGGCAACAATTTACCACGGCATAACATCCATATGAAAAGGCCAGAATTAAACAACGTTTTGGCTTGAATCGTTTCATGGGTGCTACTGCTGCATCGATTTTTTTAATTTACGTATTGAAAATCCCAAAAAAATATTTTAATAAAGATTTTTTTGTGTGCTACATCTAACTGCATTTTTTGTAAGGACGCGCCATACTAACTGAAACCCAAAACTTTCAAAGTCCACCACCTGCTAATGGAATCTCGAAAACACTAGACAAAATCTCTCAAACATGAGATTGGCCTTCAGGATAATAAAAAGGGACTGTGTCAAATCATGGACCTGCATTGGAGACCATTCCGAATGCATGAATTTGTTATCCTCATATAAAACGAAAATTCGGCTCTGATTTTCAACATATTAAAAATTGGTTGGGCCCTTTAAATGAGTGCTGAAAAGGCATAGACCCACTTTCTGCGTATTAATTAATTTGTTTACCCACTAAGAACACGAATAGCCTAATTACAGATGCAGGTTGGGAAAATCCGACAACAATATACCACATACCGAAAACAGAGCAGGACATATTTAGAGCACCTACGTCTAATATTTAGAGCACCTACGTCTAAACATGAACCTTTAGTGAACATTTTCTGCGATGTACTTACCTCAAAATCCCATTATCCATCCCTGCGTTCTGAAATTAAACAGATAGGAAATTCAATTCAGAAAAGGAAATAATAGTAAGAATAAAGGATATATGAAATTACAAAAATAATTTTTTTATTGAATATATCAAGGAATGTAACCCAAAGCAAATAAACTTCAGAAATAAAAATGTATTCAAATTGTTATACCCTTCACCACACTGTGGTAGAGGGTATTATGTCTTTGTGCATATGTTTGTAACAGGAAAAAGGAATCGAGATAGACCCATGGTTCCTTTTGAGAATAAGCATAGAATCACTTTCTGGGTCGATTTATGTATGTCCCTCTGTCTGTCTGTCCGTCCTTCCAAGTATTTTTGTGAACAAAGTACAGGTCGCAATTATGATCCGATTAAGACAAAATTTTGAACAGAGTACTGAATTAGGTCCAGATTGATGTATGCGATGTATGTGTATTTTTGTAGGAATCGGTTCAGATTTAGATGTAGCTCCCATATATAGTTTCCTCCAATTTTATGTAAATGTTGCACCATACTCTCAATGTTGGTCCGATTGAGACAAAAATGTACATAGCATATTCAAGCTACTACATGTTGACATCCGTATTGAAATTACTGCAGGTTTTCGTCCGTGAAATTTTGTTGAAACCGGTTCATAAATATATTTTCGTACGATTTTATGTAAATGGAGCACCATACTGCCAATATTTGTCCGATTGAGACATAGTTTTCCAAAGCGCACTGAAAAAGGTCTAGATTGGTGTATGCGAAATTTTGTTGAAATCGATTCAGATTTACATAAAACTTCCCTATATAGTTTCCTTCTATTTTATGTAAATTGTGCACAATGTTTTTCCGATTGAGACAAAATTTAGCATACCGTATTGAAGTTACTACAGGTTGACATCCGTGCCTATGTCTGTTTAATTTAAATGAAATATTGCATAGCGTATTGGATTGAAGATGTTTCAGGTTTATATATCGCTTCCAAACTAAATTATGTCGAAATAACTAAAGTATGTCCGTTTAGGACGAATTAGTGCACAACGTACCGATGTCGATTGACATTAATTTTTACATAAATATCAGATTTGTATGTGTATGGGTTGTTTTAATTTAGTTCAAATATATATGTACTTCACGCAGTTAATTCCGTCCGATTCCATTTCAATGACCCTCTAAAGATTATATGTCTATATCTAAAGGATATTGTACATATGAACATCTCTGGTATGTACCCAAAGTGGTGAAAGGTATCATATAGTCGATCCCGTCCGACTTTTGAACTTTCCTTACTGGTTTATGTTTGATTTTTATTCATGACTAGCATGTGGGATGTATTTAAAACCCTATACCGACCATTATTAAAATTTTAGAACCATGTAGTACATATGTTCTCTTTAGTACGTTTTTCAAATCTACCCCTATATCTCAACCCTACACACCCATTCCGACCGCAACAGAAAACTACCTCTAAACTAAATTTGGTGTCATTTTTTAAACGTTGTACTCAAACCAAATATAGTTTCATCCCAATCCAAATTGAGTATCAGTTAGTGCACAATAATATAAATTTCCATAACTACCTACCTTAACAATCATAAGTACGAATTCCCACATACCCCAATCTTAATTTCAAATTTCAGAATTCTATCGATTCACCTAAAACCAATTTGTATCACATTTAGTAGTGCCATTAAATACCAAATTTCATAATGCGACCTCTAAAGGTTCACCTAAATCCGAATTTTACCGAATTTAGTTCCATTCCATTTAGTACACAGTAATACGAATTTCCAAAACTTCCAACATACCCCAATCCTACACCCACGCAGTGATCCTAAATCCATGTTTTAGGATTCAAACTCTATCGGTTCATCCACAATTCAAATTGTACCAAATTTAGTACACAGTAGTATGAATTTCAAAAACTTCCATCTTAACCCAAACCAACATCCCCACAGTGATCCTAAATTCAAGTTTCAGGATTCCAACTTTATCGGTTCACCCACAATTCAAATTGTACCAAATTTAGTACACAGCAGTACGAATTTCCAAAACTTCCTATATACACCAAATCTACACCTCAACAGTGATCATAAATCAAAATTTCAGGATTCCAACTCTTTCACCCACAAATCAAATCGTTCTAAATATAGTACATAGTAGTACAAATTTCCAAACCTTCCTATATACCCCAAACCTGCACCTCCACAGTGATCCTAAATCAAAATTTCAAGATTCCAACTCTATTGCTTCAGCCACAATTTAAATTATACCAAATTTAGTACACTTAGTACAAATTTCTAAAACTTCCTACATAAATCAATCTTATACCTCAACAGTGATACTGACTCCAAATTTCATGATTCTAGCTCTATTGGTTCACCTAAAATTCAAATTGTACCAAATTTAGTATTAATTTCTGAACTGAATCCTGACCACAATCCTACACCCCTACAGTGATCCTGACTCCAAATTTAATTGTTTCCGCTCTATCGGTTCCCTCAAAACTAAATTTACCAATTATAGTACGATTTAGTACTTTTCGTACACATAAGTAACAAATTGCCAAAACTACGTAAATATCCCAATCCTATACTCCGACGGTAATGTTAATATCAATTTTCAGGATTCCAGCTCGTTTTGTACCTGCAAATTAAATTTGTACTAAATATAGTACCATATAGTTCTTTTCGTCCACATGAGTACACGGTTTCAAAATCATCTCCTTATATCTACTCTACTTCCCAACCCCAATTGGCATTCCAAATTTCAAGTTTTTAGCTCTATCCGGTCACATGCTACGAAATTGTACCAAATTTAGTACATTTTCGTACATTTTGGATAGTTGTAGTTCGAATTTTCAAAAACCCTTTGGTACATCTATCCTACACTCCATCAACGACCACCAAACCAAATTTCAAAGTTCTAGCTAAACAGGTTCGCCAAATACGAATGGTATAACATTTAGTACTTTTCGTACCGTTCTAGTACGAATTTCCAAAAACCCAGCCTTATATGTCACTTTTGGACCAAGAGTGACCCTCACCCAAAATTTCAAGATTCTATCATCAGCCGTTTCGTCTGGGCGTTGATAAATTACTTTACTCTTTACTCCTTTATTAGTATAGATTGACATAGAGTAACTTCAGGTAATGTGGACCACCCCCATATCTTAGAAAATGCTTGAAATATGACAATTCTGCCTTGATATACGTTTTCCTAATAAGTGAAGACGAACATCTAAAATAATTTTGAATACATGACTGCACCTTTGAAAATTTTATTAAGCTCTAATTGAAATTTGTGATTTTAACATTTTTTAGATCAAGAAATTTACTTATGCTTATAGACGGATCAATCCATCTTTGTATTACATTAATTATATAAATTTATTTAATAAACTTAATTTTTCTAAATTGAACTTTCATAGCTGATAAAAATACGTTTTCGATTTTCTTAAGACGTTAATTTTATTTCTTAAATTCATTATTATACAAATTTCCCCCCATCCTTCACACCACCCTCGTTTTATTGACTCCTATCTACACTCACACATTTGAGGGCGTGAGTCCAGCACACAGGACAAGCCAACTAAAACAACACCAACAGTTGTCTAACGGACTATTATGTTTTATTTTAAGGAGGTGATGTCCTCTACTGTTTATCTGATAACGACAACAACAAAAATAAAACTTAAACAGAAGAACAACAAGGACTTAACGAGACATAGACTAATATTTTTTTAGGAGAGAGAGAGGGAGGAACCGAGTTGACATAAAGACACTGTCAATGTTTTAATTTGATTTGAAATTGCTGATAAACTAATATCCGTGGAAAATGTCAAAATAATATTTCGAAAAAAAAAACAACAACACAACTGCAATACACTGTGACATGTCTGCTACATAAGGTGGGTTCAATGAAAAATTGTGTTTTTTGGTTCGTTCTACCTGTGGCAGTAGACGAAGTGGACTTAAACACCCCGTAAAAGTCAAATGACAGAAACAGATATTATTAAACCATTTGTCACCAAAAACAACAGCAGAAGGAGAAGAAAGCGAAGAGGAATGAAGAACGAAAAATGAAATATCCAGCAAAATGAAATATCTTTCCTGCGCGTTCGCTCGCTGGCCCGTTCGCTTCCATGATTGAACGATTAAACACTGTCTTCCCTAATTGAAATGCACTTGTTGTTGTGTTCAAATCGTATCGATCGATCGAATTCAATGAATTCAAATTCCAATTTTTATTCTTATTATTTTTTCTACACGGCTGTTACCGTGGTTGTTGTTGTTGCTGCTGTTGCCAGTGGTCGTTATGGTTATGGTGGACATTTATCAAGTGTCAAAATTTCATTGCGTCCGCTCGTGCATTTAAGACTTTGTTGCTGCATTTCAAACAACACCAGTTGGCCATATGAATTAATTTTCGATGAACGATGAAACGTTGTTCGACGGTGTTGTTGTTGTTGGTGGTGGTGTTATGGACAAATGACACTCCTCACCTTGTTGAGAGCTCCATACGAACATGCACACACCTACAACGAAGCTAAACATGCAGTTATATTTTGTACTTAGTGTTATATTGATGATCGAGATAATTATCACTTGGGGTAGGAGCATTTCCCGCTTGAAGAAGAAAAAAAAGGTGGCACAGTGGGGACCGTAAACAAATTTGCTTAATATATTCACCAAAGGCGTGGATTTTTTAAAGAATATTTTTACAAGGCCTATCCAAGGCGTGGATTTTTTAAAGAATATTTTTACAAGATCCATATTTTTACAAGATTTTTTTAAAGAATATTTTTACAAGGCCTACCAAAGGCGTGGATTTTTTAAAGAATATTTTTTTCAAGGCCTACTAAAGGCATGGATTTTTTAAAAAATATACTAGTTTTTCAAAGACTATCCAAGGCGTGGATTTTTTAAAGACCAACCAAGGCGTGGATTTTTTAAAGACTAGTTTTTCAAAGACTAACCAAGGCGTGGATTTTTTAAAGACTAGTTTTTCAAGGCCTACCAAAGGCGTGGATTTTTTAAAGACTAGTTTTTCAAGGCCTACCAAGGGGTGGATTTTTTAAAGACTAGTTTTTCAAGGCCTACCAAAGGCGTGGATTTTTTAAAGACTAGTTTTTCAAGGCCTACCAAAGGCGTGGATTTTTTAAAGACTAGCTTTTCAATTTTTTA
>NW_026885230.1:0-65206 GCF_032173495.1 Musca vetustissima | reverse complement strand
TCAAAACAAAAAATGTATTTGATCAAGAAATCCACCCTCATCAATAACACAATAAACTAACAAAAATATGGATATAATTTCACTGCTCATAAATGAAACAATGAATGTATTTATTTAGAATAAGAAAGAAAAATCCCTGTTTTTCTTTTTCTCACAATGTCTATGATTTATATAATTTTGTTTTTTTAAAGCATCAATCAAAAGCACTTGCTATCATTAATTATTTATCTATGGTTATCGTCGTCTAAATAAACTGTCGATAAAAATATATAAAACGTCACAAAAATTGATCATTGTTGTACAAATATTGTCCCAAGTCAAGATAATAATTTGGTTCATGTTTTCTTAAAGGTAGCTTTAACGCAACGAAATAAAACAAAATATTTGATGAATTTTAACAATATTGAATTTTATATTAAAACGCAGAAAAACACATGTGTGTACATAGAATCACAATTAAAACGTACGATACGATGCATAAATATACTAAATATAACAGTTCATGTTATTATTTGTTTTAGAAACAAAAGAGGAGTTTCTTTATTAAAATTTATTAAAATACCCTAGAGCAAAAATGTTCATATTTTTTCGATTAAGATAAGCCAGAAATTCGTCTGGGTTAGGATCAAAAAAAAAAATATTTTTTAATAAATCCACGCCTGGGTTAGGATCTAAATAAATCCACCTAATTTTTTTTTTGATGTTTAATAAATCCACGATAATAATACACATTTCTTGTTTTTAGCCGCTTCCGTCTCTTTAAATTTCTGCAAAATTTTGACAATTCGATAAAAAACAACTTTGGCGGAATCACAATTTTTATACTTAGTTTTTTTTTTAATTTTTATGAGATGTGAAAAAATTGGTTTAACAATTTCGTTTGACAGATTGTCGAATTCCAGTCCCATACTTTTGAAAACACAAAAGGGATAACCCATTTCATTTGGGCGCCACATTAAAAAATATATATCCAATACAGAAATATGCAAATGCCTGCAACATTAAATTGAAATCTGTAGTTCTTATTTAAGTTTCGTACCCTTAGAGATAACTTGTTACATATTTGAATGGTTTAATAAATGTCTCGCCCTATGCCCTATTTAACGTAGGTGAACAAACATGCAGATCACAATTCAGAGACCAAAATGATATCCTTACGAATAGCTTTCACGAAGATTAGCCACTCTCTCAATTTCCATTCATTTTCATAATGCATATACCATTATGGCGCCACATTCACAAAATAAATACTTACTTAGCTCGAGACAGAAATTTTGTTCCATAGGCCGAGCTTAAAAATTATTTCCGTCGTTCTTGTGCGCTGTTTTTCCAATTTGACTGACCAGGTTTCGATATATTACCTTCCACTTGGTCTGTCCATCTAATTCATGGCCTTTCCTTTTTGTGTGAACCATCAGTTGTCTCGCTTTTATATGCTTTTTGAGCTGGGGCATCTTCATACATTCTCACAACATGGCAGAGCCACCGCAATCGCTGCAGCTCGATACATCTGACTATGTCCATGTCCGAGAATAGATAGTCGAACTAATGGATCATTCGACGGCAACAGATCGGCCTGTAGATCTTTCGGAGAAGTTTTCTCTCAAACACTCCAAGAGCTGCTGCTTGCACAAATACCCATGCTTCAGATACATACACCAGCAGGGGTAGTGTGCGAGTTTGGTCTGGCGAGAGGTGACCTTATTCTTAAATAGCTTACTCAAACCTGAGTAAGCACCTGTTGTCCATCAAAATTGATGTCAGTTTTATTTATTGGGGTACTGAGGTGTATAAAATCGTTGACTATTTCAAAGCTGTAGTTTTCAAGTTCCACAGTTGATCCGAGTCTACTGGACCTCTTTCGCGTTGATATCATCAGCTTGCCCTTCTCCCCTTCCCAATTCGTTAATAGGTGGCTGTTACCGCTCGCAAAATAATTATATCTTTAAAATATATATTTTTTCTGTGTAAGCAATTTGCATTTAGTTGGGCGCCAAATTCATAAAATATGTTTATATTCAGCTACCTGTAGCACCTTTACAAAATGTATCGAAGACAGCAATTTGTAAGGACTATATCATTGACTTCGAGTTGTGGTACATAGAAAAGAGTATTACTTTTTAAACATTCAACATGTCTGGCCTACTTAATTTGATAGAGGTATAAATAAACATTTCTTTCAAATATTGCAGAAGGGCGCTTAAATCATAAATTACATACATACAAAAAAACATTTGCAAAGTGTGCGCGCAATGCATTTACATTTAGTTAAGAATTGCTTATAGCATTTGGGCGCCACATAGGCAAAATATATCAAATTGGGCGCCAAAATCATAAATGCTCAATTTTTTGAAAAGTATGCACACAATGCACTTCCATTTAGTTTAGAATTGCTTATGACATTTGGGCGCCAAATACACAAAATATATTTAAAAGAGGGAAATGATTGCCGAATCTCAAAATTCTAACGCAATTAGAAAGAGTACATATCTGGTTCTGGTATGACTAGAATTACTGACTTCGTTCGTAAATTAGAAAAATGACGGATCTAGGTAAAGTATTTTTTGGAAAATGTCATATTTTCTACCACAAACCAAGGTAGAAAATATGGAAGATCTTCACTGGAAAAATATCCTTTAAAAATACATTCGTTTAGCATTGATGGTCCTTGTGAAATTATTCTTTAATACTTTTAAAATTAAATGGTACAATCGGGCATATAAGTGTTGTCGATATGTATACGCCCTAGTGTCCCAAGAACTGGGTTATTTAAAAATCAACGTATAAAGCTTTTACAGCCTTTGAATGAATATTCATGGAGAAGGCTCTTGTGAAAATATTCTTAAAATAAATAAATTCCTTGAAATAATGAATAATTTCTTTATTTATTTCTCTTTCGTGATGGGCTACATGATCGAAGTTGCAATGAAAAAGAAAGCCAGAGAGACACTACATTCCCACCATTATACGACGCGTTTCGCCGTTGGTTAAGCGGCTCATTAGGCATATGGGGCAATGTGGCTTACAAATGTCGCTACATGATATGTTGTATTTATGTCGAATATTGTTGCGAATGTGCATATACGAATTAAATTCAACCGTGTCAGGGTTCGGACATTTGGCATCACACCAGAGCAGATTCTTCTTGTGAATGAGGACATACCTACCAGTATAATGGGAGACTGCCAAAGCTCACCGGACGTATCTATCGAGTCTCCAGGTCTGACGAATGACCTGAACCATAAAAGAAGGAAACACATACGATGATTCAGGGCTGGCCTTTTAAGTTGGCTTCGTATGAAATTTCAATTTATAAAGGAATATCAGAGTCAAAATTGATTTTAGATGCCGTTCTCCTTTATTCTTTTACAATAAAATAGGCCAACTTACCATGTCAACACATAAGAGGACTTCAGGATTGGCATGTTGTGTGTGTTGAGCATCTGAAGTATTGTAGCATCAGTACCGGAGTGAGTAAATTGTGGGCAACGGTTAATTCGCTCTCGAACCTAGGACGGTAGGATGATCAGACGTCTGTCTCATTTAACGGAGTTGAGGTGACAGATCCGAAGAGGTGCGAGAGTTGTTTCAAACTCCAGTTTGTAGAACACCCAGAGTTTGTAGAGAACTCCTAAATTTTTACGGATCTTTACCAAAATCAATAGCAGTCTTCTTTGGTCAGAAGCGGCCCTACATGCACAATATTGTGAGCAATGGTCCATTACGGTGGTCTGAAGCCTGTTCACAAATTATAATGAACAGACGGACGGAGTGACACATATGTTTTCATCGACTCAGCTAGTCGAGATACACCAATATCTCTAAAAGGTGGGTATAGGACCAACATTTCCTCGCGTTACAAACTCTTGTGCCACACAAAGCTATAATACCCTGATAACATAGTTGTGTAGGGTGTAAAAAGTCTTTAATACCAATGTTTAAGTTTTACAGAGTTTTGTTGGGCGCCAACATATATATATATATATATATATATATACATATGTATATGCGTTTTTGTGAAATATCACCTTTGCGAGAGTTCTGCACCTTCCTATATTGTTCGTATTACAAGGATTTTTTGGGGTAATGTCTTGTTGATCAATTCATCCAATATGACACTTCGTCTTAAGGTTCGAAGACTTTTTTTAAATCAATGAACAAATACAAACGCTGCACTAGGCATTTTACTTTCTACTCTGTCCTGTAATCATATTGGTAATTTGTCAGATTAATGAAACGTTTTTTTATCGTCAGCCTATATTTCCAGAAACCTGGATGACGAAATCAATTCATGCTATTCGTCTTTAAATCCATAAAAGAAATGTTTGCCCTGTTTGTTGTTCAAGTCGAGGGGCCCCATTTTTGTTTACTTTTAAATTTAAAAAATAAATATACCTTTTTTGTCACTAAAAACTAATTGCTACTTCCTACCGGTATTCCCCATGTAACAGCTACATTCTGGTATTTTTCCATTAAAAAAAAAAACAACCAGACTTTGTGTCTCCGACTATTTGACATTTGTTTTTCTGCAGTTTGTATTTAAAAAAATCGAGCCCAAAAAACCGAAAAAAAAATTACAAATCAATTGTATTGCAAATCAATTCAAAACTGTTATACGATAGTTTCAACATAACATTTAAATTTAATTTAAATTTATGTTCGTAGTTGACTTTCCCCCTCTACAGTTATTGTTCAGCTCTGCTAGGTATGAAATTTCTGCTTGATTAGCACCTATGTCAATTATTATTGTTTTCCACCCGCAACAGATATTTATTTATGTATGCATGTGTGATTGTGTGTGTTGTAGTTGTTCTTTACCTAAGAATAGCTTCCATTTATGCCCTCTATTCCAATTATGTCTATTTAGCATGTCTACAATAAATAACAATGTGAGTGTACAGTTTAAAGCGTCACTTGGATGGATGGAAGGGGAGCGTGGATGGCAAACGTTTTGGAAGCTATGAATTTAATAATAGACTAAGTCAGATTACTAGATTATAAGGTACAGATCCATTTAGACTATAGCTTATGTCGTGATAATATATATTATCTCGATTTAAATTCTAAATCGATCTGGATTTACCGTACACATTTAATTCCACTCATTAATTCGATTTGTTCTAAATCTTATGCTAAATCGAGGTAATTTCAAATGCAACCCTGATTTTGTACAAAGACCTACAGCACTTCTCATAAAAGTATCACAATGCTAACGCTAAGTTAAGTTTTTTTGATCTAATGGAAAGCCATTTCTATTAAAATTATGAAAATATTATTTGAAAAATGTCCACAGAAATTATGAAACCACTGAAATGTGTATGTATACGTAAACAAACCTTTGTTTTTGTCTCGACCACCTGTCAAATGTTTCCTTATAATATTTCTCATGGTTGGCAACATTGCACATTGAATCCATGTAGAAATTACACACCTTGACAGTTAATCGAGTCATCAGCTGTGCTAAAAGGACTACCTATTTATTGTGCCATGGCGTATACGTCACCTTAATCAAGTTCACAAATCCAGTGAATTATATTTGACGTATACGCTATGGAATTGACATTTGAAATCGAGTGGATTTCGTAAATCTGAAAGTACCTTAAGTCAGATAACAAGCGGGAAAATGGGATTATAAATTTGATGTTGTTTTAATTGGCTAACATCTTTTTCTGAGTGAATGGCTATGTTTACAACGAAAGTGTTTTAATAAATGCAGTGAGCAGCAAAATTCATGATACCCCATACAAATCAAAAAATATTCAGTAAGTCTTTAAAAAAAATTCACAAAATTTCAAATATATGTTTTTATTTCATGTGTTCAATCCTATACTACAACAAATTAACGTAATATTTCATTTTTTTTATTAAAATAAAATATAAAACAAAATCGAAATAGTGCTAAGTCCTTATTTTTGCACAGCATTAGTCTTGGTGCCCCTGGAGAAAAATAATGAACTATTTAATATTACTTAATTTATATATATCCCTTGAGTTTTAAGTGATTATTTATACTCTTTCGAGTCGAGCTTGATGATATAAGTTTTGCAATGAAAAGGAAAGCCAGGAGAAGAACCTACGTACCATTATGCGACGCGTTTCGCCGTTGGTTAAGCGGCTCATCAGGCATATTGGGCTATGTGGCTTTACAAATGTCGTACGAAACTTGCATATGCGAATTAAATTCAAATTTGTCAAAGTTCGACATTTGTCTTCATTCTAGGAACAGTCCTTTTCAAAGCAGATTTTTGCTGTAGCGATGGATAATTAATCCACACACCTACAATTTCTTCCATGGTATACACATGTTTTTGCACAACCGTTTTTGGAAGTGTGTTGATGGCTCAGAACGTTAAGTGGTCTGGCAACATTTGTATTGCTCCGAGGACCTAAGTTCGAGCTCTATCCGTGCTCAATTTTTGTTATTTGAATTTTGCCTTGTAAGGGCAGTGATCATTTCAAAGTAATTTTAAGTGATTATATATACTCTTTCGAGTCGAGCTTGGAGTCCCTTGAGTTTCAAAACTTCATTCAATCGTTGGGTCATTGAGTATACAAGTTTTTTAGTGTAGTCCGACGATATTTTACCCCATTCTGTCAGAAGTATTTCTTTGAGTTGGGCCTTACTGGAATCAATCGTATTTAAATCGGGGCTTTGTGAAGGTGTTATCAGCATGTGTGGTGTATTGTATACGATTTAATTCTTAACGTCAATAGCAGTGTGTTTTGCATCATTGTCCTGTTGGTAGTAATAATTATCACGAATGTTGAGTTTTTCAGCACTTTGATTCAAATTTTGTTTCAAAATATTCATGTAAACTGTTTTATTCATTATTTCCTCAATGAATACCAAATTGTCAACACCAGTTGATGACATGCATCCCCATACCATTACTCCACCCCCCTCCGTGCTTTACTGTTTTCCGAGTATTCTTTGGATTGAGCTCTTCGCCTTTTTTCCGCCACACCAAAGAGCGTCCATCCGACCCAAATATATTAAATTTCGATTCGTCCGAGAAGATAACTTTTTCCCAGAACTCATTTGTCTTGTTTTTATAATCATTTTCAAAATCGACACGATTCTTTCTGTTCGTTTTGTTAACAAGTGGTTTTTTGCGGGCAGTGCGAGCATTGAATCCACACTTCTTGATGCACCTACGTACCGTGTCTGCTGAAACTGCTTTCCCAAATGATTCTTTTAAGTCTGCAGCGATTTTAAAGGCGCTGGTAAATGGATCTTTTTTAATAATATATTCAATTTTTCGTTCTTCTCTGATGTAAAGCTTCCTGGGACGGCCTGATCTCGGTTTATTTTCAATTTTATTTTCTTTTTTGTATCGATTGACCACTTTTTGGACTGCTGATTTGGTTCTGTTTATCATTTTACCTATTTCGGAATAGTATTTTCCTATTTCATGGTTATTATTATTTTTCGCTTTTCAATAGTTAGTTCTTTTCTAGGCATTTTAAAAAACACTTGCTTTCACTTGTTGCACTAAGCAAATGCTTTTGGTAATGTGGAAAGTGCCGTTATTGTTTTGAAATTTTACAAAGCTCTAAATAGTTGCCACCTATTACTAAACTAAACGATTTTATCCAATAAATGATGTGTAATATCAGCTCTGACCAGGGGTACCACGACTTATGCTCTGCAAATTTGGAGTTGACACAATATGAAATATTACTCTCCATTGTTGTAATATAGGAGTGAATACATAAAATAAAAATAATTGTTTTAAATTTTGTAAATTATTTTTTGAGTAATTACTGAATATTTTTTATTTGTATGGGATACCGTGGCTTTTGCTGCTCACTGTATACTACTAAAGTGCATTTAGATTTACGAAATCCACTCGATCTCAAATGTCAATTCCAATCTGCTTGCCAATCATTATATATTAGAATCAATATGACCTACATCTTTACTTTTAAACGCTCGCTTATGAATTACATTTCATAAACCTCGTTTATATTCCAATCATGTTTTCTACTTTCATTTATTTACATTATTAATCTCCCACCAATTCGAATGGCTTCATTTATGACTTCCGTATATAATACAAGTTTATTTTTAAGCTCAATAGAATTTTATTTTCGCTTAAAAATAATTCTGTTACCGAGTAATAATTTATACCTATAAACACTAAATGCTGTTCAAAAGGATTAATTGACATTGTTTGGTATTTTTTCTTTTCAATGCACTTCATGCCTATGTCCACACTAGACAAAGAATTATAACAGCCAACTATATCACTTTAAATGTAAAGACATTTCAATCCCAGGCTTAATAGTATTTTATGTGTGATATACATATATTTACTTACCCGTATAATATGACATGTGGGTGTCGAGCACTAATTGACTTATTAAATGTAAACAATGAAAGGTGGCCAGACAATGAAAATGATATTTGGAAAAATACCGTACAATAAATTTTTATGACATTCTAAGGCACAGCATGTGTCATTATATTATTGTCGAAATGTAAACAATAATTTTAAGGAAAATATTTAATAAAAATCTATTTGTTTTATTTAATATTTGTTGAAAATAAAAACAAAATATTGCGAACATAGAGTATAATAGAACAGATATTGAACCATAGGTATCCAGTAAAACTGTTTTAAATATTTTAAAAATACGACAACGTATTTCTAGGCAATGTAAAGAAAAGTTTGATTTATCATTAAATGTGTTTGGTGTAAATGGTACATTATATTGCATTTTAAATACAACACTGATTTTGCACAAAAAAGTGCATTAGTTCACCTGAAAATTATAAAAAACAGCTGAGATACAGTACCACTTCCACGTGAAATATTGCAGCATTTGTGGTAATTTTCAATCACTTTTTGACACATATTGGGCGATATTATAGAAAATTCCAGAACAATTTTTTTAGGATATGGTCACCTTAGGCCACATCTGATCACAATGTACAATAAAACGGGTAACTAAGTGCTCATTGAATGGACAATACAAGTATAATACAATAGACTAAATCAGATTACATTCAAATAACACCATGACACACATGGCAATTGTAAATCTTCAAAAGATTTGTAGTTACAATAAAAAATGTGGATTGGATTTCAAAACCTACTGAGGAGATTCAAACATTTAACATATTAAGTAATCAAGTTCAGATTTTTAGACGCAAGGATCACGAGCACAAATGTCATCTGTGGACTGGGCTTTAAGAATACATCATTTAAATTGCCTCCACGGGAAATGTTGCAAGCATTGATTTGTGGATCTAATTTACGACCACTTTCAGCCATAACTTGGTTTTTAAGTGCTCAAGAATTGAAGACCTGATATTGGTGTCCAGTTGGCAGCGCCACGACGAGAAATTACATTGCCAGGAAATGTCTCTTACCATAAAGCCAAAATCGCTCATGTTGTGTGACATGTGACACTGTCTTGTTGAAATACAATTTTCTTCAAGTCAAGGGCAGGCACATCCTCCTGTAGAGATGGAAACCTGGTGACAGATACAGATAGCGTGTTGAGGATCTGGAAGAAGTATCAAATAGTGGCGCTGAAGAAGATACCCCAGAACCAATAAGAGATGAGGGTATAGAGTGCATACCACCTAGCTAAGATGAGGTCAGAATTGCTATTCTGGCTTCAATCGGCTAAAGAATAATAAAGTAGCACATGTCGATGGGTTACCAGCCGATTAGTACAATTTGGCTAGAGAAATGCAGTCCCAATGTTTTGAACCTCAGCATTCTGTGTCCCGCGCACAAAAAAGGAGACAAGATGATACGTGTCAACTAAAGAGGAATAAGTCTCCTTCTCATAGCATATACAGTGATATCCCGCGTACTGTGGCAAATCCATCATTGATCGGATTTTCACTCAAATCCCGGGAATGCCTCAACTTGAATGTCTGAAATTGACAAATATGGAACGCTTAAATATCTCACCACACATAAAAATGGTCAAAGACTTCAACAAAAATTGTGATTCTGTCTTGGTCACATATAGATTTTTAAGAGGAGATTGTGGTTTACAAAATCGCCCAACTAAGCAATTGGTAGAATTTTGAGAAATTTGAAGAGACTTGAGATATAAATATTGTAAGACCTTTGCATCTTTATTTGGTTAAACAAAATTGTCGTATTTGAGGTTCTGAAAATCCTCAAGATATTGAAGAGATGTTTTGAACCATACTTACTAACTTAACTAGCTTGTGACAATAATTTTTCCATAAGCCAAACGCGTCGGCCTTGTGCCCGGCACTTCCAATGGGAAAATACTGTGTTTCGAAATGTTCTTACTTACTTAGCTGGCTTGTTAAAGAACGGTTGTTTCATAAGCCGAGCTCGGTCGGTCTTGTGAGCAAATCCACAAATTTGGAAGACCACGTTCCAAGATGTGGTTTTCTACTTGGTCTTTCCATCTAATTCGTGGCCTTCCCATTCTACGAGAACCATCAGAAGGCTCGCTTTTATTGTTCTCGAAATGTTCTCTTCCTCTTAATCTTTCGATCGAATTCGTGGCCTTCCCCTTCTGCGTGAAACATCAGTTGACTCACTTTTATATACCTTTTGTGCTGGGACATCCTCATCCATTCTCACAACATAGTCGCTGCAGATCGTTATGTCTGAATGTGTCGATGTCTGAGAATAGATGCTACAACTCATGGTTTATTCGACGGCGATATTCACCGTCAACGCAGATCGGCCCATAGATGTTTCGGATAATTTTTCTCTCAAACACTCCAAGAGGTGCCTCATCTGCTTGCGCAAATGCCCATGCTTCTGACCCATATAACAGCACGGGTAGTAGGTGGTGGCCTTGTTTCTGAATTGCTTACTTAGACCATAGTAGCATCTGTTTGACAACACTATTCTCTCCGGATTTCAAAGCTGATGTTATTAGATTTGCTTATGGAGGTACCGAGGTATATAAAATCGCTGCTACCCCGAAGCTGCAGTTTTCAAGTTCCACAGTTGGTCCGCATCTACTTGGTCTTCTCACCATTTACTGCCAGTCCCACTTTGACAGACTCCTTCTCAATTTGTTCAAATGTGACTGTTACTGCTCGCTATGTTCGACTCGTTATGTTGATTTTGTCGGCGAGTAACATATGATGTTTGGTGTACAGAGTGCCATTTCTGTTCACATTTGCATCTCGTATGTTAAACAGGTTACACGACAAACTGTCACCTTTTCTGAATCCTCGTTCGGTATTGAAGGGCTCCAAGAAGTCCTTTCAGACTTTAACTGCTGACCTTGTGTCTGTTAAAGTTATCCTGCATAGCCGTATTAATTTTGTAGGAATGCCGAACGCATCTTGGTCCCATCCTTTGAAACAATTTTGAGGTTACATACTTTAGGTTTCTATTCATCTTAAAAGTCTTTATTCTTGCCTCTTTTGAAACAAATAGTTGACAAACTGTTTCTTTATATACCCGAAAACACATATTTTTCCTTTATTCGATATCTAACCATGTGAACCCCTCTAGTATTATTATTGTCATCATATATTTCCTTCTGTTTACATTTCTCTCTCTTTTAAAAAATAATGCTCTCATCCTAAAACTGCACAAAAAAAGCTTTGATTTTTCACATTCCTTTTTTCCGATTTCTGTTCGAAAATACACACACACACTTACACTCATAAAAGTGTAATACAAATAAACGTTATTTTATTTATTTATTTGCTGTTCGAATTTCAAGTGTGATATTTCAACAACAATGACGAGTGAGCGAGCAAGCGACGGACAATACTTCCCCACACTTCGGGTTATGGTGATAGTGTTAGTGATCGTTGACTGTGGTGGGGATAGCCATTGTTGGCGGTGATGATGATGATAGTCCGTTACGTACGTACATATGTCTAGCAAGCATTTGCAAGTAGCAGCAAACGGCGCTTACAGCTACAATCATAATGACAATAACAACAGCAGCAACAACAACAACTAAAGTCAACAAATCACAACAACGGACAATAACAAACCAACGACGACGGGCTTTGCTTTGCCGACTACAACGACGATCAGCAACAGAATTAAAAAAAAACAACACAGAAAATGAAAACCAGAAGAAGACACAAAAACGAAAGCAACAACAACACCAACAGCCACAAATAACTAAATGAAGACGACACACAGACAGAATGTGAAAATCATTTAATGTGTGTAGAATTTGACCGTTTAACGGCAGTCAGATGACGAACTCCCAAACGATCGTACACTAGAACCGTAGCAAGTTAACAAAAAAAATTAAAATAAAATAAAACATAACACTTAACCGAAGACAACGATCAACGAAAGTTTTTCCGCCGCTAATAAAATAAAGGAATATAACGGTTTTTTAGTGTTCGAAAAAACTAAGCTAAAAAAATAAAGAAAAATATTAAATATAAAACAAAATATTAACGAAAATTTTAATAAAATAAAAAATTATTCCAATTGGAATATTAAATTCTGATTTAAATAAAAATATTAAGAAAAAATGTTTTAAGTGTGGAAAATAATACAATTGAAGTGTTCAAAGGATCCTTGATTTAAGGTATAGAATTTTTTTGTTTGAAATTTTATTCCAAAATGCGAAAATAGTTAACGATAATATATTTGAATGTTGTGTGAAAGCGAAAATTTGATAAAAAAAATTAAATCTCAAATGTTGCTTAAACTAAAAATGTGAAACCTATTTCCTGGATTTACGGTACTACAATAAAAAAGCTTTTTAATAATAATTAAGGATATGGTAAATTTTTAAAATTTATATTGCGGAAATCAATTGTTCAATATTGTTTATCAATTGATTAGCTTATGAGCACCTGTTCTTCATTTCCAGTAAATTTGACAAAATCTGCAGCATACTAAGGAAGTTCCTACGATTCGACTTCGAAGGAACATTGGACTTCGAAATTAATTAAGTAATACTAAATTTTAATATTTTAATTGTCGATCAGATATACTTGTGAGCATTTTGTAGGTTTCACTTCATCTGAGAAATCATGTTATTTTAACTTTTTCTTAAGAAAGAAAAGTATTGCAAATATTGAATTAGTCCGCCTGTGGACTAAAAATATAACATCATAATAACTAACGAATGGATGCTAATATATTCAGTGCAAAAATTCAAAATTAAATTTTGAATAAAATTGGATTGTGCAACTTAGTTTAAAAGCTAAATAAGATTATTTACTTATGGAAATTGTCCAAATATTTATTTTAATCATAGGCGTCTGAGAAATAAAAGTGGGCCAATATTTGTTAATTATTTTCAACTAAACTCTATCCCTCCTATAACATAGGGAGCGGCAATACGGGGAAAATTTTGAAAATCCTTATCTAAATCCACTCTTATAGTTCTTTTACATTGCATTGGATTTCGTTAACCCAGTGGGTTTAAATTCGCAATTCCAATGCATATATGTCAAATAAATCCTCATAAAGTAGTTTAACCAGGTAAAAAGCTCTAATGTAAATACCGTTTTAGATGTCTAAGATATTCGACGAATAAATTTGGTAAAATTTATTATAAAACGACATTAAATGCTCCATTACAAATAATAAATGTGTTAAAATGTGGTAATAACTCAATAAAGAAAGTCGATCTATTTATAATCAACGGAGATGTAAAAATCAGCTCAAAAAAGAATCTTCTTGATTTACTTCCATTTATAAATCCACGTTTTCATCCATTTGTTAAAAGTTTATTAACACAGGACTCTTTAGAATTATATCCAGACTTAGTCGAACACGAGCCAGAAACATTATGACCAAGTCTACCAGCAGTACGTATTTGTCTTCAAAATAAAAAGTAAATGAGTATTTTCTACCCAATAATAATCCCAGATATAAAATCAATGCAATTTTAATCGAATAACTTTCCCAAAATTCTTAATATATCGAAATTTGAGAGGCACCTTTATATGGAAGACCTAGGAAGACCTTTGGTCTAACCCAAAATACCAAACTACCGCCAAATCGGGTTTAAAACTTGCGAAAAATAATAAAAAGTGTGAACCAATATACCTCATTTGGAATACCAAACGTCAATAAGGCAAATGTATGTGCAGGATTTGAAATCTCTATGTGAAATATTTTGATCTCTATCGTAATTTCAGAAGATCATAAAATATTTAAGTGCCTAACATAAATATATTTCCATAGATAAGTACCGCATACGAGATAATGCCTGTGTAAGTTGATATAGTGCATCAAAAATAAAGGTAATGCCCAACTGATAATGCAATCAGCAAGAGAGCGTGTAGTTCTTGTGATAAATGCATAGAAAAAGATACCCTAAGATTTATTAGACAGTCTAGCTCTTAAATGAATTTAATTCTGAAATCAGAAGAGATTTAACATATAATGTATTTCTCACTAACAGTGGTCCTTCGAGCCGGATATGAACCAAAGACCTATGAATTTACATTCCACTGCTCTACAAGCCACGAACATTCCATGGAATCTCGTTATGTGCAGAAACTCTTATAGTTATGTTCCAGTGCAGAATGATATATTTAATATACATTTGGGAAACTTTACCTAATTTAACCCAAAAAGATCCCAGAAGTAGTTTCACATTTAGATCTTCAAATTCTCAATCAATTCCTCCTGAAAAATGCAATAGATCTGTAATATAGTAATATATGGCGCTAATTTTACAATTTCTGATAGAAAAGCGTTCTTTTACGCCGAAAACTAGCACAATTGAAGCCGTGATGCAATAATAAGTTGATGTATCAAAACAAAAACATCTGCTTTTATTTTTTTATTCGACCCTCTGTCAAATTTTATCTAGTAATATTTCTCATTACACGCCGAATTCAAGTAGAAACCATAGCACAATGAATAGGAAGTCCATTTAGAGCAGCTGATGTTTTGATTAACTGTCAAAGTGCATAGGAAGATTATACGATTGGAATATCACTAAGAGAGATGTCTGAAGTATATAATGTCCCCAGAAGTTCAATATCACATATCCATCTTCGAGGATGTTCACTAAACAAAAGCCGTCGTACTTATAATTTGTCCATGCAAATGATCAAAAATAATAATTTATTACATGTTTCCAACTAGCAAAAGTCCATCACAAAACTAATAGCTACCAAATGTATATGTTCACACCAAATACAGACCTTATTGCGTGAAAAGAGTCTTGCAAAAGCGGTAAGGAACCATTTAAATTGACAAGGGACTATTTAAATTGGAAAACTATGATTCGCTACTGAACAATTTAGTTTCTATTTGAAAATTTCCTAACATAAGTGGTTCTTGCAAATGTTCAAGTTGAAATAAGCGAATCGGATCTTTTATCAAAATGTAAGGGAACTAAGCTAATATAATTAAGTAGTTTTTTTAGGAATTTTAATAATTTCTTCTGTGTACCGAATAATACAATCTCGATGTCATATTATTTGAAATGACATTTTATTAACACTTCATAAGGAATTCAAAACATTACTTGGACCTATAGGAGCTAATATTTCTATTTTCATTTTCATTTACATTTATTTTTTATAATTTTAAAGAATTAAAACCCATATATATTTTACTAATAGAAGTCACTTAACATTAGCTCTTCCTTTACGATTATGTTTTATACTATATGGATGAATTAATAATACATAACATATATTCGCTCATTTAGTACCTCAAGGTATGCATTGAAACTATTAGTAATAATATTCGTCCAGTAACTTTAGCTGTTCGATTAGCAGATAATATAATTTACCGGTTATTTACTATTAACACTTTTAGGAAATACCGGACGTTTACTATCTATAGTACTTATTATACGGCATTTACATTAGAACTTTTTATAAGGATTTATTTGGCATATGTTAAAAGGAATTGACAATTTAAACCCACTGGGTTTACATTTTTTTAGTAATTTAATTATTACTCTTATTGTTTTATTAATTTTTGAATCAGCTGTTGATATAATTCAATCATGTGTATTTGCTGTTCTTAGAACATTATATTCTAGAGAAGTAAACTAATGTCAATAGTCTAAACGCGCCTTAAGAGTAAACTTGATACGATGCTAGACCACTCTCTGACTGAGAACGCGTTAAGACTACTAAATCCACTGGATTTCTAACCTTAATTCCATAGCGTCGTATACGTCACGTTAATCGTGTTCATAAATTCAATGGATTATATTTGACGTTTAAGCTATGGACTTGACATTTGAGATCGAATGGATTTCGTAAATTTGAAGGCACTTTAAACATATGAGGAATATTTCCAAGATTTTGGTAGCCATGTTTGAATATTGTCTTCCAAAATATAGCAATGACATAAAGAACAATATTATTACATGTCTTCCGAAATCATTGGGCGCCATTTGTTACCGAAATATATTTCGAAATCTATTAATTATTTTTATATACAATTTGTCACAATTTGCAAGTTTCAATCATTGATTGGCTTTTTTGTCACATTCGTTTTCAATAATTCCAAAACTCCACTGGCCAAGAACTTTTACTTATTTTATAGTTGTTTTTTTTTAAGTTTAATTTTCACTACGTATTCACAAAGATTGTCTGCAATTGGTATTTTTAAATTTGACATTTCGTCAGGCACGTTCACCCTTCCGCTAAGCCGGGTTTCTATGTATGTACGCTCGCTTCGCCAAAGCGTGTGTGATGACCATTTCGGGCCACTGTACTTAATAACGTAACGACCCTACCATAGAAGGTTTATAAATAAAAAATTGTATTTTTTATAAAAGTGTGTCGATAGAGCAGCTTGTGAGAAATATAACCAAAAAATCAAATAGCTAGTAACAGATGTTTTAATATTTAAGCAAAAGCTTTTTGTCATTTTATTTTTAAACATTAAATAAACGTATTATAATAAAACAAATAATAAAATAGGAATTTCAATGGACCCCTGGAAAGTAATAAATCATTTAACGATTTTGTTACTAAAAATTATGAAATTATACTTCAGATGACATTAAAAAGAAACTATTTGGTTTACACGGTAATTTCTGAAAGTTAAAAGGTAGTCAGCTGATGTTTGTTTTTTTCGTTGAAGGCTTCTTCATAACATATTATATCATATCATATATCAGAGGTGTTTATTAAAAATGAATCAATTCGTTGTGTTTGAACCCTGTTTGTGACAGATATCTTTATGAACAAGGTATAATGATCCAACAATGTTCTATCAGGAACGAGTTCAATTGATTATTTATATTAATATATTTTTAATATTATAGTACGTTTACATTGTACTGGATTTAGTAAATCCAGTGAGTTTCAAATGTCAATTCCATTGAATATACAGTGGCGAGCAGAAACGAGTACATGGTTGCATTTTGGACACTTTTTAAGTCATAAAAATAAAACTAAAAAAGCTAATTCAAAAATGTTGGTTACATTTTATTGGGTATTTTGTACTTAACAAAACCACCCAAATTTAAAAATCTAAACCTTAAAAATAACTAAGAAAAAATAAAGAAAACGAAATCAGCCCCAATGTACTCACTTTTGCTCGTCTGCATTTTTTTAATAAAGTACAGAAAAGGAATGTAAAATCACATTTTTTAAATGTTTTTTTGGTTTCCATTAGTTTTTTTAAGAAAATATATAAGTTTTACATCATTTATATCCCGTTTACTAAAAAATTGTACAAAGTTTTGAACAAAAATCAAATAAATAACTAATAATAATAAATCAAGAAGAATTATATATAATAACCACTGAAGAGACCATTCGGAAAAAGTTGAAAAATCTGTTCTACCCTGGAATTGGCAAAGGGACTTAAATTGTGTCAATTATTGGTCATATGGGTACAAAAACGGTGTTCCCAAACATTAATTTAGAGGTAGTACACCGCTTATAAGTTGTGTGGACCCACGCCTCATGATTAGGTAAATGTAATTTGATAAGTTTTAACACCAAAATATGCTTCGTAAGTACTCGTCAAACCTGTTAGTCATTGAACGGCATGAAGGGCCCTTCCCGACATTGGATATAGCAGCATTAAAAAAAGACTAAAAACCTGTATTATGGGAAAAACTGCAAAATAAGGTAAAGTCTTTTCAACTAGACCAAAAGTTGAACTGTGGTCGACTGGAAACGTGTGATCGGGTCGGACGAATCCAAATTCAACCTTTTCAATCCGACGATAACCATATTTGGTGATGAAAACTAATTCAAAGGCCCAATGTGAAGCACGGTTGTGGAATTGCCATGGTATGCGCAGGCATTAACTTGTGGGTCCTGGAGCGATATCAAAAAATTTACAATATAATAATGAAAGAAGTCCAATTAGATCATTGTAGAGTCATATGGTCAGCACAAAGTTTTGACATCAATCCGAACGATAATTTTGGGCCAATCGCAAAGAGAGAGGTGGGACAGTACCAATCAGCCCCTAAAAATTTAGACGAACTTTGACAGTGGATCTGAGGTGATTGGAAGAATAATTCCAATGAAATTGTACTAAAATTGGTTGAAAATATGCCAAATTTCATAAATGATACATTACAAATATAAAACTACGGTATAATTAATAAAAATATTCGAATTCTGCAAATTTGTTCAAAAGTGCAAAAGTGAGAACATTGGAGTTGATTTACTTTTCTCTGTTTTTTTTTTCTTAGAAATTATAGAGTCAAATTCTTTAACCTTAGGTTGATTTGTTAGGTACGAAATACGTTATAAAATACAACCAACATTTTTGAATTTGCTTTTATATTTTTATTTTTATGACGTAAAAAGTGTCCAATGTACAAACATGTTCTCATTTCTGCTCGTCACTGTATGTCAAACAAATCTTCATGGATAGGGTGAACCCTGCAACAAGTTCTAATGTAAATGTTTTAACTGTATATATGTCGTTTTTGGACTAGGCGTTCTAAATCGACTTGATTTGTCAATCGAGGTACCAAATCCCAGCTGTTTAGACTAGTATTAAAATTAATGTTGATTTGTCAGCTGTTATTTGTTTACGTACACATAAACATTTCGCAAAACTAGATTGAGTGCATTTAGTTTTGTATGGTAAATTGATCTTGATTCAGCAATTAAATAGACATAATGCACATAATTACGATAAAAGCTGTTGTCTAAACGCGCCTTAATATTATTTCAGTTTACAACCTAACCTCACCCAACTAAAAACTTTGTAACTGATATTTTCAGACATGTCATTCCAGTAAATATATATAAATGTCATTTTTTGACATAAATTATAAAAAAAACTACAATGTAAATAATTGTCATTTACGGTTTAGATTTATTTATTCTGAAATAAGACAGAAAAGTGCAGGGAATTTATTGCATTTAATTTATTTAGTTAAAATCCGTAATTTCATATGACTCACAAAAGATTTTTGGAATATTTTTAAATTTGTGACGTTTCTTTTTCAGTTTGTTTATTTAGTTTTGTTGTCATGTAAAACACGTACTTTATTTAAAATGTATTAATTCTGAGGCTGGTTGTTTGTTGCTACCGTACGTACGTTATTACGTTATACGATTTCATAATCGTGAAAAATTACTGTTGCGATTCTTTTATTTTTTTTTAGTTATAAATAAATGACCACTGTATTGTCGTGTGCGTGTCTTTATGACCAGAAGCCATTGAACTAGTCCAATAATATTTATAATAATAAAGCTCCCATACGGAAGGTTTCCTGAAGACGTACATCATATTTATGTATTATATATTTATGTATGTATATTTGCTTATCAATATTAAAAGTCGTGATCACAATGCCGCTTCACAAATCACAAGAATGAGAATGTCTTCATTATGACTTGGTATTTGACATATTTCATTTGTGTAATTTATTGTCCGATCATTTACCTTCATCAATCACTGCAGTGGGAAAATGATAAGCCCCGATGATATTCTTTGTCAATTAAGGTGGTTTTTGGTTGTGATTATAGTAAAGTAGTTATTGTATTATGTATGAGTTATTAATTAAAAATGACCATCCCAAAATATATGTTGCTATTTTTGAAAATTGTAAATCCCGATTTGGTTATCGCAAAATTTGGGAAATTATTCATAAGGTAATAAACGGCGGAATAGATTATACTCTAGGAAATATAATCTAAACGTCATATAAGTCAACTATATTTACGGAATACTTAATAATTCCTAACCATTTGAGATGATATAAAAGTCTATCAGCCGATGAATGATAGTTTTGATCAATAAAGCGTAGATGTGGAAAATATCAGGAAAATTTAGGATTTAAAACCCGTAGATCTAAATTTCATTACATATATGTCAAATAAATCCACATAGAAGAAGTTAACCGTGTAAAAAGTTCGAATGTTTCAATTTGAAGATTTGTGAATTTCGATATTTCAAAAAGATGATTTTGGTACAAAACTAGTGTTGCATTTCATTAGTATTGTGGTTTTATGCATCATTTAAAGTAAGTCGAAATATGAGATGTATGTAATATGAGATGTATGTATATCATAAAAAAATTCATCATGATTTAGCACATAAATCAATATAAAGAACAATTATGAGGGAAAGTCTAAACGCGATTAAAATGTTTTGCTTGCATTTATAGCCGTAGGGTTCTTTAGATCGACATTACACATTAATTTGATCATGATCAAACTGACAATCAGCTGATGATTGTATACACACAAAATTATTAATTTGGAAAGAAATAACATTGGGAATGTCCCCGCGGCAGGGAACGAAGCATGATTCGGATCCTCACAACCAACAATTCCTTCGTCTTCAGTTATATGTGATACCAACAGCCGTATAGGAACAATAACAGAACAGGGGCAGACGTTGCAGACTTTAGTTTCGTTCCAGAACCTAAAAGAATCTACTAATTTTACAACTTTTTACTCGAAGATCGTTCCTGAACATACAAAACAGGTAAAACATTGAATCAAATTTAAGAGAGCACAATACAAAATGGCGTTCTCTTTGTAAACTTTTTACTCGAGAAATTTGGCTGAGTAAAAATGGTAAACAGGAATGGGTACTTCTGATTGGCTGTTATATTGATTTTGAAGTATTGCCATCTAATTTTGGCATATTTACTAGATTTTCAAATTATTTTGTACTCTGAGAGCGATTTTGAAAAATGGTCCTTTACTATTAAAAAAGTACTGGAACAGACCATTAAGTATAAAGGGGGGAAGCACATACGAGAATTAAGACCTGTCCTGTTAAGTTGGCTTTGTATGAAATCTCTTGGAGGCCGTTCTCCTTTATTCTCTTACAATAAAATATGTCAACAAAACAAAATATTCTGAATTTTTCATTAACAGTAAATAAAAATAAATATTTAAAAAAATATCGGAAAAATAATAAAATTAAAAATTGGCATCCAATATGAAAACGTAAACAACGCCCAACATTTTGACATTATACTTGAGAAAAGTCAGCTGACTTTCGCTTGCTGGGATTTTTCTCAAGTCTAATGTCAAAATGTTGGACGTTGTTTACGTTTTCATATTGGATGTCAATTTAAAATAAAGAATTTTGACAGCAAACATGAGAATCAGCTGATTTGCATCTGGCCTTCCTGGGTGACCTTATTAATAGGCTTTGCAAAAAAGAAATAATGAATGAAATTGACTTTCCTATCGCTTGTAAACGCTGGTTAAGATTTTGATAGTTTTCGTTTATAACACGATGCAATAATAAGGTGATGTATCAAAACAAAAAACCTTTGTTTTTGTCTCGATCATCTGTTAATTTTTTCCATATAATATTTCACATGGTTGGCAATATTGCACATCGAATTCAAGTAGAAATTAGGCACTTTGACAGTTAATCGAGACATCAGCTGCCCTAAATAGACTATTTACATATTTTGCCATGGTTTATAAGATTCATGGTACAATAAATAGGTAGAGCAGCTGACGATTTGATAAACTATCAAAGTGCGTAATTTCTACTAGAATTCGATGTGCAATGTTGCCAACTATGTTAAATATTATAAGGACAAATATGACAGATGGTCGAGACAAAAACTAATAGTTTTGTTTTGATACATCACCTTTTTATTGCACCATGATAACATTAAAAAGGGTTAACCTACTTTATGAGGATTTATTTGACATATATGCAATGGAATTGAAAATTTACTGGGTAAACGAAATCCAGTACAATGTAAACGTACTATATCATAGTTAACTTTAATAAATCCGAATAATAATCTCTTTGGCATTTACATATACCTTTTGAGAATTTAAATACAAGTAAATAAATACATACCTATCAATAACAAAAGGGCAAATATTATGTGTAAATCATTTCAGTAAAGTTTAAATAGTGCAGGATTACAGAAATAACAAGATTTTATATAATATTTATAAAAAAGCAGTTCCAGAATTTTGTGTAGTAAATTGGGAGATATATCAGTACATCAGATCTGTAACTTCATAACCATTCTGAAAAATTTTTTGTATATTATTTATTTTTTTATTATTGATTATTATTTTATAATAATTTTTTAAAAACAAAAATAAATAAACAGCTGATTACTTGCAGGGTTCGTTAGATAGATTTTTTCCATAAGTTTGATATTCGCTCTTTCGATTTTTTCTCATTCTACTTGTGTCATTACACCCACACAGTTATTATTGAAAAAATCCCGAACCTGCTAAATATTTTGTATTTTGTTATAATTAATATGGAGCAAAAACATTGTACAGATATCGCAAAACATCGAAAAAGTGTTAATTTGTCCGGGCAATAAAATTCTCACGAGATTAATTAACAATATAATTTAAAATGCTAGAGTTGTGTTACAAATATCTAATAAAGTTATAATCGAAATCGTTTGCTTTGATATACATTAAATCGTTATATGGAAAATGTTACGCTAAATTTAGAAAATTATTCGTTTTATAGCTGGTGATGATGTTGATGTTTGATATTTTTAAAGGGTTTTTTTTTGGCGAAGGTGAATTCTCCAAATACAGAGTAGTTCGAAAGTTAAAAACTTCGAAAGGTATAACTTTTTGCCTGGTTAACCTCCTCTATGATGATTTGTTTGGCGCATATATGTAATCGAATAGACATTTTAGTACCATTGGATTTAATAAATCCGGTACAATGTAAACGCATATTATTTTCAATTTTATAAAAATCTGTCTTGCATAGTGCAAGTCATTCTTCTTTGACGATTTTTTTTTTTTTTTTTTTTGAAAAGCTTTGAGTACATTTATATTATACGCCATTTATACAATCAATACTCTATTGATTATCTCCAAAAAAATGTTGATGTTTAATTTAAATTAAAAAAGATCTAGGTTCGAATCACATCAATGAATAATAAAATTGATTTTCGTATTATATAGAAAAATCCATTTTCGCAATGGATAACATTTGAATTCTATTCAGTACGAAAAATTTATATCCTGCAAAATCCTGGTGTTTAAGCTAGTATTAATTAAAATGTTATAAAGTTGACAGTCAGCTGTTATTTGTTTACATATATATTTCATAATTCTAATAAGAATTGCTCTCCACTACATCTAAATTGTACTGGATTTCGTTAACCCGGTGGGTTTAAATTGTCAATTCCATTCAAATATATAAACACGCTAGTCTAAACGCACCTTAAATATCAAACTAGTTTATATGATTTTAAAACAACCCAGCCAATTAGAGTTGGGGGAGCATATGTATTTTACGTGATGCAATATAAGGTGATGTATCACAACAAAAACCTTTGTTTTTGTCTCCATCATCTGTCAAATTTGTCCATACAATATTTCACATAGTTGGCAACATTGCACATCGAATTTAAGTAAAAATTACGCACTTTGATAGTTAATCGAGACATCAGCTGCGCTAAATGGACTACCTATTTGTTATGCCTATTTATTATAATAAAGAAAATTGACAATCTAAATTACATGTTTTATTAAAACAAACTTGATTTTAAAATAACTGCAGCTAATGATAATCTACAAGTATTTCACTGCAACTATTTCAAAATTATCTTTATTGAAAATTCTTCCCCCATTCAACTTTATTATCCCATTCGGATTATTTACATATCTAATATTGACAGTTACAACCCTGACAATGGAGATAACTACAATGCAGGTCTTTAAAACTTTAACAATAAAATTTAAACTATTATTAAAATTGTATTTTTTTAGTGTTGTTGTTATTGCCTTGATTTGTTAATTGTCTTCGAGACAACACATGTGTTAAATTGCAAATAACAAAAAAAAATTGTTTAAAAAATAAAATCAAGTACTGGGTCACATGGGATCGGGATGATTGCCTTTTGCTTTACTTTGTACTGGCGATAAGAATGAAAACAAAAAAATACAAAATTAAGTAAGTAACTAAGACAATGACAATGTAATTAAGTTAGGCCAACAACTAGAACAACAAAATGCTTAATGAAATACGGTAACAAGAACAAATTCATATTTTATTTAACAATTGTCATACATATTCTTATATGATAATAAAAAAAGATAAACAATGGCGCTTATAATGAATCGATTGTTACGGTTTTTTGCGATACCCTGTTTTCGATTTGCCAACAAGATGATATATTACCCTGGAGTGTGTTAAGCTATGTGTCAATACGGGGAAAGACTGAAATAATAAATTTACATTCATAATAAATTATGAGAGCTTTTTCTACTTTATGACAATTGCCAGTAATTTGTTTTATTTATGTTTTTATTATCCGTTTTGATCCGGACATAAAGGGATTTTAGGTGACATATCTTAATTATGGTGTTTTTACACGATATGTATTTTACATATGTGCTATCACTTATTTCATCCATATGTGTGTCAAAATTAGCAGCGTACACAAAACTTTTATTTTTTTTTTTTAAATTGGCATATGTATTTTACATATGACATAATCTATAAACAAAAAAACACTAATTTTTTATTAAATCAACATTATTTCTTTATTAAACACCTACAAAAGAAATTATAATTTGTAATTGTTGCCTTTTCATCCTTTTCTTTGACTTGCAATTGAAATATTTTCTTGTTTCATGCAAACAGCTAATGGTGTTTTTACACGATATGTATTTTACATATGTGCTGTCACTTATTTCATCCATATGTAATTCCTTATGTGTGTCAAAATTAGCGGCGTACACAAAACATTTATTTTTGTGTTCAAATCGGCATATGTATTTTACATATGACATAACCTATAAACAAAAAAATCACTTTTATTTTTTCTTAAATCAACATCTTTTTTTTATTAAACACCTACAAACGAAATAATAATTTGTAATTTTTGCCTTTTCAACCTTTTCTTTGACTTGCAATTGAAATATTTTCTTCCAACAATGTGTTTCATTCAAACAGCTGATTTCCTTATGTTTCACATACGAAAATAGAGCGCGTCCTATTCGGAAAAAAATACATATGTAATTGCATATCGTTTTGACACATTGAAATTTCCGTATGTTTCACATGACGAGTTCGATTTCCATATGCAAAAAAGTGACAGCACATATGTAAAATACATATCGTGTAAAAACACCATAACTTCCTTATGTTTCACATACGAAAATAGAGCGCGTCCTATTCGGAAAAATACATATATAATTGCATATCGTTTTGACAAATTGAAATTTCCGTATGTGACAGCACATATGTAAAATACATATCGTGTAAAAACACCATTAGTTCTCTTTACTAAAGCCGTGTTTACACAATAACATATGTATGGCTTGTCAAATTATAATGATTACCAGGCCACATGGCAAACTAACATGTTCGAATATAATAATTATTACATAAATAGATTTTTATATATATATTCCTTAACAATTGAGCTGATTATTCTTCAAAATATTCTTCTTAGTTCTATTTTTGGCATTTGAAAATATGACGCACATTTTTTTTTAAATGAAGCAATAATTCTGGTTTTTTTCTTACTAAAGGAAAGCCAAAGTTAGTGATAACTAAACTATTGTAAAATAGTTAGCAAATTAAATATGCTGTGTAAACGAAGTGAAAATTATGTATTCATGTTTATCAAGAATTTGTGATATCACTCACCTTGCTTTCGGCGAACAATTAATAGGTCAAAAAAACAAGCTGTCTATTGTAAAACATAGTTTCAGTTTTAATTTTTTAATGAAAAGCAAATGTGAAAATCTTAGGCTATGTTTACATCAAATCTGTTATATGAAAATATTTTTGTTTATATATAAATGTAATAGTACTAAAAAAGGATGTAGATAGTTTTTCTATTTCGAGTCGAACTTAATGATCGAAGTTTTGCAATAAAAAGAAAAGCCAGAGAGAGAGAGATAGAGAACCTACGCACCCACCACTATGCGACGCATTTCGCGCTATGTGGCTTTACAAAGTTCGTATATTGATAACTTGTATTTATATCGAAGATATTGCGAAGTTGCATCTGCGTATTGAATTCAAATTTATCGAAGGCTTGTCTTCACTCCAGAACCAGCCATTTTCAAAGCAGATTTATGTGTTAGAGCGCGTTTAGACTACTAAATCCCCTCGATTTCAAATGTCAATTCCATAGTGTATACGTCACCTTAATGATGTTCACAAATCCAGTGGATTATATCTGATATACGCTTTGGAATTGACATAGCGAGTGGATTTCGTAAATCTAAACATACTTTTAGCGATGGTCACACACCTACTATTGCTCCAGTCAGGGACGTACGCAGGGGTCAGCTTTACTAGTGCATGAATATATTTATTTCTTTACTTTTTTCGATATCAAAACGATATCGTTGTAATAATTAATAAATTCTTGCAGAACGAGAAAATATAATCTCGCTCGATTGCTGCAAGACCGGCAAAAATAAAAAAAATCGAGATTCTGGAGTTAATGTGGAGAAATGTTCGCCATAACATACTTCATGTTGTGTAAAAAAATCAGATGAATATTTCCTTCACACTCTGATTGAGAAGCTGTAGAGGTTCATCTGTTCTTTGTATTAAGGTCCTAAAATGTATTTTGTGCACAATCGATTTTATATTAAAAAATGTATGTAAATGTATATTACAGCATAAAAATACTCAAATGTATTCCTTGAAGAAATATGTTCGCAAAATATTTTGATTCTTTAGTTTTTTTTAAGTCTTATTGTTTTGCTCCTTCGACGCATATCACCTTATCTCATTTTACCAATTCAGTGTTTCAATTGCGTTAAATGACCAAACTAATCCCATTCCATCCATTGATAAAGTTCATTGCCAATATTTCCCCCTTCCATTATATATCTATTTCGTCATTAATGACATTGTACGTTAAAGTCTGGCACCAATAAATTCCCAATGTTGACAGCAATGGTACTTTAAATGTCAAAATGTAAGTATTAGTGCTCAAGATGATTAGAGGCTGTCATAAATCAATCAACATTAAATCAAAAACAAATCAAAAAATTGAAAATACTTAATGCTACATTTAATAATTACAAACAAATTTGTGTCAGAATAAATTTATTAAAAAAATCATTCAAGATATTTATCAAAACTTCTTATCATTTTCAAAAGAATGACTAACATTTTATTTATTTACATAAGGAAGGAAAAATTAACAAAGACAATATTGTGTAGACGTAGAAAAAAATTGGGATGGTTGGTGGAAATTTGACAGTAACGATAAATAATAGATACACGATAAATAATAAATTGAATGTAAATAAATAACATTAAGCGTTTTTTTTTTTAATTTGAAAACAACAAAATTAATTGTTTACAAGTAAATCAGTGCGAAAACACAATCAGCAGTTTTATTTTTGATTAAAAAATTAATGTGATTTTCCGTTAAATGAAATGTGCAATGGAATTAGTATTTAATTTAATTCAATATACACTCCTCTATTGGGAATTTTTCCGAGTATAAATATTTTATGGGTGTACTCATGGCACAATGAATAGGTAGTCCATTTAGCGCAGCTGATGTCTTGATTAACTGTCAAAGTGGGTAATTTCTACTTGAATTGGATGTGCAGTGTTGCCAACCATTTGAAATATTATATGGAAAAAATTGACAGATAATCGAGACAAAAACAAAGGTTTTTGTTTTGATACACCACCTTATTATTGCATTTTGGTTCTACTGTACAACGTATTAGTATGTTTACATGGTATTTACATTTAATTACCTTGGAGATTAAACCTAGAGGAGATTACCGTCAAAAGGTTCTAATGTAAATATTGGCTGTGAGGTGAAAAATATAGAGTATTTAGACGACAGACTACATCTAATATAACTAATATTAAAGTGTGTTTACGATATCCACTCGATTTAAAATGTCAATTCCATAGCGTAAACGTCAAATATAATCCACTGAATATGTGAACAGGTTTAAGCTGACGAATACGCTATGTTTGAATTCGTGTGGATTTAGTAGTCTAAATGCGCTTTTTATTGGTAACAAAAATTGATTGTCACAGAGTAAACAAAATATGATTACTCCCAAAAACATATGACTGGCTAATCAGCTGTTTTTATTTATTGGAAAAACTAGTTTGAATTGGTATATCCAAAGGTGCGTAAACCAATGGAAGAATTTATTTAATTCTGTATTGTCACAGTAAAAAATTGGGTGGGTGGTGGAAATTTTATAAACATAGAGACGATAAAACCAGTCATATGTAAATAAATAAAAGTTCGATTCAGAGTTAACCATCAAACATGCTGCTGTGTACCAGAAACGTTTTCTCGTCAACATAGGTGTTGATCTCTGTTCGTTCTGTTGTGACTGATAATTTTTTTGATGAAATATATTCTGTACTACTCGAACAATCGATTTGATATAATAAATGCCAATATCAATCGATATTTCCTCAAATACTGCAAAAATATTCCGGCCTTCTTTAATAAAGGCTATCGAAATTGAATCGTTTTTTTAGGTTAATTCCAATTTTTTGAGTTTTTATTTCCAATATTTATTTATTTTGAGAATTATTTATTGTTTTCTACTAATTCTAGCAATTTCTGGTGCATTCGAACCTTTATTTTCTATAATAAGGGTTATTTTCTGAATGTAAGGTGTACTGAACACATTTTTGGCACTTTTAATAGATTTTACAGATTTTTTCAAAAAAAATTATCAGTAAATGATTTTATCGGTGCTTAGTTTACATAATTTAACTAAATTAAAGAGCATTTTTTTTTTTAAATATTTTCAAAAAAATGCAGTAAAGTAAAAAATCACACAATGTTTTAATTATATGGCCACTTCAAAGTCGATGCATTTTCATAAAAACCGTTATTTATGGAAAAATTGCACTAAATAATTTTCCATTTTCACACTAAATCTCTTGAGTGCAGTATATCGAAGTGTTCTGAATTAAAAAAATTTCAAAAATACGTCAAACGAATCGAGGGCTGATCAAAAAATGTTTACCACAGTAAATGTTTTAATTCTGTGACCACCACTGTACATTAGAACTTTTTACCGGGTTAACCTACTTTATGATGATTTATTTGACATATATGCAAAGGAATTGACATTGAAACCCACTGGGTTAACGAAATTAGGTTAAATGTAAACGTACTATTACACCGATTTTGCAATCATTCCCATGGCACAATGAATAGGTAGTCCAGCTGATGTCTTGATTAACTGTCAAAGTGGGTAATTTCTACATGAATTCGATGTACAGTGTTGCCAACCATTTAAAATATTATATGGAAAATTTTGACAGATAATCGAGACAAAAACAAAGGTTTTTGTTTTGATAGATCACCTTATTATTGCATCATGATCATTCCCAAATGACCGTCAGCTGATACTTTGGCTTATTAATTTCATTCTTTTTCCAGAAAGATGAATATTTCGTATAAAATCTATGTTGAATTGGAACTATATCGCACAATGTGATTCCTCGATTTACAAATCGATTTGATTTAGAAAGCCTAGTCTAAACTCGCCTATATGATCATTGATTTGGCGAATGAAACTACCCTCTATAATTATCAGTAAAACTAACAAAAAACAAAAATTCGAGAGCACTAGGAAAAATGATTATGTGTAAAAAAACAACGAAAATGTTAGTTAAAGGTTAACATACCCATTACTGTCTCCATTCGCCTTAATTTTGTTAAAAATATATTTTTGTTGTCTTCCTTTTACAATTGGCAGAATATTTTTGTGCTGTCACTTTTATCATTTATATGTAATAACCTAAAAACAAAAATAAAAAAACATATGAAATTAGATATCGCTTTGACACATTTAAAATTCCATTTGACAGAAGGTCGGGACAAAAACAAAGATTTTGGTTTTGATACACCACCTTATTATTGCATCATGAGAAGCACCTTAAGTAGTTTCGAAATTTATGATAGTAACAGTAATTCAGTTATGCCGTGTTTACATGCAAACGAGATCGGTACTACTGACTGATATTCTCATAATAACAGGAATTCAAATTCTCCCTTACTAGGCTAAAATACGACTAATATCAAAAGATAAACACAATATTCCAAAGTCAAACAAATATATATTTATAAAAAAGTTCTACAACATCCCTTGTCTTTTTCTAAATTTACACCTTACCAATATTCAGGTACAACAAACAACCATGCGGTTTCAAATTGATAACAACAAATAATTGTATTGACTATCTGTTAAATTATTTGCTATGATTTTTCAAGTGTGAATTAACCTTATGTGTAATACAATAACAACAAATGGGATCACCTACAATAACAAAAATTAAGATCACCTATAATTCACTCTCTCTCTCTCTCTCCTTGTTTGCTCTCCCATTGTGCTCTTTTCGCCAACCTACTGTCAGCTACTTGTGATAATCGTCAACGTAAACAAAACATTTCGTGTTTTTGCACGAGTTTTCAGTGTAGTTTGACAGATATTGGTTTATCGACACGGGCCGGTCGAATCACCTATGGAATTTCAAATCATTTTTCATTTATATTTAGAAATTTTTTGATTTGTGTTTTTCTTAATCAGTAATCCAATTTAAACCAGAACCAATCATGAAAGCAACATGCTTAACATGGTGTTTTTTCATTATTATCAAAGTTAATTCGTAAAGCACAACAGCAAAGAGATAACAAATCGTTTAATAAAACAAAAAAATGTATAATTAATGAAAAATTAAAAGTAAAAAAATTAATCTTGATTTGCTGATCTATAGGAGGTACAAAAAGAAAACATTCGCAAAAGCGATGAATGTGTCGCAATTGTCCTTTTCGCAAGGCGATTACGAGGTAAATTGAAATATTTTAACCTAGACCTAAAGTGTCTATTTTTATACAAAAACTTTTACCAACAGATCATATCATTTGTTCGATATATTAACCAAGGAAATGACAATTTAAACCCATTGGGTTAACGAAATCCGGTACAATGTAAACGTACATAAATCTCGTTTTAGGGATTTGTGTCATTTTACTTTATATATATATATATATATATATATATATATCATGGTACAATAAATAGGTAATCCATTTAGCACAGCTGACGACTCGATTAACTGTCAAAATGTGTAATTTCTACTTGAATTCGATTTGCAATGTTGCTAACCATATGAAACATTATTAGGAAAAATTAGGAAAATTTGAAAATTTGACAACAGTTTTTGTTTCTTGAATATATGTCAAATAAATTACATATTTTTGTAAATTGTTGTATGTAAAAATATCCTCACACCTGCAGAAGATATATGGAAAAACTTTTTCATATTCAAATAATTTTTAAAAACCCACTACCTTCTTAAATTTCACAATATTTCCCATACAAATTTCACATTTTTCTTAGAGATAATTTGACAAAAATAAATAAATCCAAAATGAATAACCATTGGCCAAATTTAAATATCTTTATTTAGCCGACATATTTATTTATATACTGACCTTCGAATTTGATATTGCATACAACCTGTAAGCTGGTGAGAGTAAAATAAGCTGTGTTGACATTTGTAAACACACTAAATCGTGTCTTTGTGTACATAAATGTCACTTCGTTTAGACAGCTGACACATGAAGATATTCTCTGTCTACACATCTGATTTTGGTTCATCTCCTATATTAAACATATGTAAATTGAACTGGCAAAAATCGCAAAATAGATATAAAAAATTGTTGCTATGCAATTTTTAATTATTGCAATTTATTAAAATATACAATCGCCTTTTTTGTAACATGAAATGCAATGTTGTCTAGATTATATTCATTATAATAAAATTTTGTTTACATTTATAAAATAGAATACAAAATAGAAATTACAATTTATAAATAAGAATTTTTAATTACATATATTTACCATACAAAAATAAATCTACTATATATATTGATTTGCATAAAATCCCATGTTAAATCGATATAATATCAAATACAACACTGTTTTTGCCCCAAAAAAATCACCACTTCTCCTAAAAGTACCAAAATGACAACGTTATTTATATTTCATCATGGTATAATAATAAAAGGTAACAGCAAGTGTAGTTGTACAAAAACCGATACAACAACCACATGGAAATTTGTTGTTGTAAGTTCTACTAGTGTCAACTCATTTGAGAGAAAAATGTAAACAAACAAACAAATTATCCTCAAATTATTTTTATTTTGGAAATAAAATATTTTCGAATCCTCAAAATAAAAATTGAAAAACATGAATGAAAATCTATCAAATTTGTATTTCTATCGCTTCCACATCTTTCCTTTAATTGAGCCATTGCCATATGTATGTGTAACACATATGACAATGCTGGGAATAGCGAGTTATTCCTTCAAGAAAGATTTGATTCCTCAAACTTTCCAGATTGAGTAAATTGAATAGGGGAGCACATTAATAAAAAACAATTTCAAATTGTATGCGTTCCCAATTTTCCTGTTGGATGATTTTTAAAAACATAATTTGTCAAATTCATATTGACACTAGTATTACGTTGGAATCAAATTAGCTGGGATTTGCTGTTACCTTTTATAATTGTGCCATGATATTTCATATGCAAGATCTATTAATAAGGTCACCCAGCTAGCGAAAGTCAGCTGATAATTCTCAAGTCTAATGTCAAAAATGTGGACTTTGTTTACGTTTATATAATGGAAGTCAATTCACAATAATGGATTTTTGACAGCAAACTTGAGAAACAGCTAATATCCAGATGGCCTCCCTGGATGACCTGATTAATAAAACTTGTTTGATATGTTTATAACAGCTGACTGTCAACTTTATATCATTTTAATTCAATCTAAACATCCACGATTTAAACGGCATGTATGTTAGGACTTCTCGTCGTGTTAACATTCTTTATAAGGATTTATTTGACATATATACAAAGGAATTGACAATTTGAATCTACTGGATTTAATAAAAGCCCAACAATGTAAATGTACTATTAATACCTAGATTAAATAATCAAGGCCATTTAGAAGGCATAGTCTAAATGCAACGTTACAGTAAAATATTAGTCAGTAATACAAACATCTCTTGCAATAATTACAATACATATATAGAGTAAATCCGCGGTTATATTAATTTCATGAAATCTTTATAAGCAACCTAAAGGCTCGTTTATACTATAGCATTTATCGTGATAATGTTCATTATCTCGTTTATTCGAGCTTAATTTACCTCAATTTACCAAATAAAATACACTCAATATCTCGATTTTCTAGAAATCTTATACTCAGGCTACGTTTAGACTACTAAATCCACTCGATCTCAAATGTCAATTCCATTGCGTAATCCTGTTCGCAAATCCAGTGGATATTGGACGTATAAGCCATGGCACAATGAATAGGTAGTCCATTTAGAACAGCTGATGTCTTGATTAGCTGTCAAAGTGTGTAATTTCTACTTGAATTCGATGTGCAATGCTGCCAAGTTTTTGAAATATTATAAGGAAAAATTTGACAGATAATCGAGACAAAAACAAATGATTTTGTTTTGATACATCACCCTATTATTGCATCATGGTATAAGCAATGGAATTGACATTTGAGATCGAGTGGATTTCGTAAATCTAAACGTAGCCTAAATCGAGATAATTTCAAATACAACCCTGCTTCTGCATCAATCCTAGAAATATGCTTCAACATGTGTTAATATACACAATAATCTTCTAACAAAAATATGGCAATGGCTGAAAAAATTATTTTTTTTTAACCTTTAATGCATATTTCAAAAAAACAAATGTTTTAGATCGCGTTTAGATTACTAAATCCACCCGATTTCAAATGTCAATTCCATAGCGAATAAAAGTACTTATACATATACGATTTCAAATCGACTCAACGAAATATACATCATCCCAATTATACATTCTAATTATTTGCACATGCCTTTAATCATTGTCTAAATGTCGATCAGCTGATGTTTGTTAGTTTACACAAAAAATTAATAATTTAAATATTAGTTTGCAATTTAAAAATGAAAAGAAAAATTACACCAATGATCATTTGAAAAGTAAAACAAAAATCACCAAAAACACAATAATTCTATAAATACTTATTGTATTATTTTATAGTGTTTTACTTCACTTTCCTTTCCTTTGATTTTTTTTTTTGCATTTGGCAACAGTTGCAAATTTTAGTACATTGTGAGAGTTGCATTTTTTCGTACAAAAACGGCGTTGCATCTCATTAGTATCATGATTTCGATTATGATTTAAAATAAAACCTGTCGCATTATGATTTAAATTTGTAAGCATAACAGTACGTTTAGATTTAACCGGATTTCGTTAACCCAGTGGGTTTCAATTATCATCCCAGTAAAAAGTTCTAATGTATATGCCGTTTAAGCCTTTTTTGACCTAATGGGAAGCAACTCATATTAAAAATAAAAAAAATTGTTATTTTTCAACTATTTTTGAAAACAATGAAATGTGTATGTATACGTAAACAAATAACAGCTGACAAATTAACTTAATATTATTTTAATACTAGTATAATTTATAGATTATAGAGGCTTGGAACTTCAAAATATTAAACATTTTGTAATTACATACACTGAACACATTCCGAAGGAGGATATTTTCATTTAAATTTTGAGAGCTGAAAGTTGTCAAAAGTAAAATTATGAAAAATTGGAATTATACACCTGCATGAGACTACCTTGTGTAATTATGCCATTTTTGCTAGATTTAATTTAATGTTTTACTTTTCAAAATAAGATTTTCTCTTAATGTAAATCAGCTGGAAATCATTCAATAGGTACAGTTGCAATTTCTAGTAGTATGACACAAACACAGGATTGAGGATTTATTTGACATATATTCAATGAAATTGACCTTTTTAAACCCACTGGTTTAACGAAATCGTTAACAATGTAAACGTACTATAAATCCTTCATCTAAAAAATAAGGATTTATATTTCTTTAACTCAGACATATGTTGCCAGACAAAAGTTACACATTCAGAACTCGTTATATTTTGCGAATGTGTGTGTGTGCTTCTGACTTAATTTTCATAAACACTTATCCAATATTTATTTAAAACGTCAAAAAATACAACAAACCACAAACATGTTGCGAGATAAAAAAATATTTTGCATTAAATGTTTTGTTTTTATAAACGTGATATCTTTTATATATATATATATATATATTACCTTGTTTTTTTATTTTATTAATAATCTCTAGACAGAACGACGTCAGTTAATAAATAGTTTATTTCAGATGCGAAGAGTGTAAAAAAACAATAAAAAATGTTAGAATATTTAAAAAAGAAAAAAATATATATAAGATTGTTTACTAACCCATATATATTGTAACTACAATACGACACAGTGATTACGTGGTGATTGTTCCACTCAAAAAATTAATATCTTTACAATATTTGTTAAATTATTACAACATCATGATTGCCTGCTAGCTAGCTAGCCACTTCATTATCTGATCTCTAGTTATAAGAAATTTTTGATTGTTTTACACTTTATAGATAGCAATAATTCTCAAAAACAAAATTTAGGTATTTTTTTCTTTCTTATTACTTCATGCTTACATTGACTGCGAGAGAATTATCTCAAGTAGTTCTTGAGAACTTCAAAATTAATAATAAAACTTTCCGCAAGCAGAAAACACTTTGTACGCTCCCTACATATTTGTAAAATATTTTATTCGTCTCGCAGTGAACGCTATTTACAATCAAATCGTTTATTTTGAAAGTCGTTTAAGTCCATTTTTTCTTATAAATATTGTTAAGTGGTATTAATTTGGTGTGTGGCTGTGTGCGCATTAAACATGGTAGACTATTGGTTTGTTCCCGTACTGCAAGAATCTACTATTTTTTACAATTTATTTCGATATCATAGAGGAAAAAATGGTTATCGTAGTAAAAAATAGTAGATTCTTGCAGTACGGGAACAGACCATATGTAACGTAATATGTGTTTTGTATACCTTTCTAGAAAACCAAGATTTGTATTAGAACCCAAAATGGACTTAAACCATTTTCAAAATGAACTACTCAATTGAAGCATTACATTGTTTATGGAACAAATGAAGTCTTTGAGAATGTTGTCACTTTAAGTACGCCTTAAAATTATTTAAATAAACATTAAAATAAAATGTGTATATACTTATTTTATTTGGTGTGTTCATTTAATTTTAGACTAGGGGGATTGACGTCAGATGCTCACAGGGAATTTTGTCTCAAAACTAATTTAAAGGTTATTAGCACTTGTTTGTTTTGTTTACACAAAATATCTGGGTTGAGTAACCGAATAATTCTTGGGAAAAATTATGTGATGTTTTTTATTTATATTATCCATATAATAGTACATTTACATTGTACTGGATTTAGTTAATCCAGTGGATTTAAATTGTCAACGTTTTTAATATATGCCAAATAAATCATAAAAAGTTATATTGTAAATGCCTTTTAAGATCAATGGATGATCGTCATTGTGAACTCAGAATAATATAAGGGTGCATTTAGACTATGCCTTTCTGAATCCTAGCGGTTTAGAAAATTATTAATGAAATGATATAAAGACAGTCAGCTGATTTTTGTTTACGTATACATACACATTTCTAATTCGATTTACTTTCTTACATAACTGGCTCGAGGCGGAGCATTTGTTACATATGCCGAAATAATTTCCAATTTTAAAGATAATGTTTTGATATGTCATTCTCCACTTGATCTTTCACTCGAATTCGTGGCCTTCCCCTTCTGTGTGAACTATCAGTTGGTTCGCTTTAATATGCTTTGAGCTGAGGCATCCTAATTCATTCTTACAAAATGACCTAGCCAACGTAGTCGCTGCAGTTCGATACGTCTGACTATGTTGATGTCCGTTTCAGGTGGTACAACTCATGGTTCATTCGGCGGCAATATTCAGCCGACGCAGATTGACCCATAGATCTTTCGAAGAATAGTTCTCTCAAACACTCCCAGAGTTGTCTCTTGTGCTTGCGCAAGTACTCATGCTTCTGATCCATACATCAGCTCGGGTAGTATCAGCGTCTTGTAGAGTGTGAATTTGGTCTGGCGGAAGTGGGCCTAAACGACGTTTACATTAGAACTTTTTACCGGGTTAACCTACTTTATGAGGATTTATTTGACATATATACAATGGAATTGACAATTGAAACCCACTGGGTTAACGAAATCCGGTTAAATGTAAACGTACAGCTAGTTTCTAAACTCCTTACTTAGAACGTAGTAGCATATGTTGGCCGAGGTATATAAAATCTTTGACTACCTCGAAGCTGTAGTTTTCAAGTTCCACAGTTAGTCGGAGTCTACCGGACGTCTTGCTCGTTGATACCATCAGCTTGGTCTTCTCGCCGTTTACTGCCAGACCCACTTTGGCAGACTCCTTCTCAATTTGTTCAAAGGTGGCTGTTACCGCTGTCAGTGTTCATTATGTCGACGTCATCGGCGTAGGCGAGTAACATGAACTGCTTGGTTTAGAGAATGTCATGTCTGTTCACCTTTGCCTCTCGTATGACCTTTTCCAGCAGGATGTTAAAAAGATCATACGACAAACTGTCACCTTGACTGAACCCTCGTTCGGTATTGAAGGTATCCGAGAGACTGCTGACCTTGTGCCAGTTAAAGTTATCCTGCATAGCCGTATTAATTTTGGAGGAAAGCCGAACGCAAACATGGCTTTAAGCAACTCTGAGCGGATTGGACTGTCGAATGAAGCTTTATAGTCGATGAATCATCTGTTTTTTATTCGACCACCATCTGTCAAATTTTTTGTTGGTTGGCAACATTGCACGTCCTTTGATAGTTAATCGTATGATCAGCGCAAAATAGAGTACGTATTTATTGTGACATGTTTGTGTTCTTTCCAACTCTTTGTCCAAAAGATTCTGTGCATCTCTGTCACTCATTGAGCCTCCAACTGTAGCATCGTTTTGTGGAAATTCAGACTTTCGTTCTTCTTTAAAGAGTCCCATTGTCGTACATCCTAAAACCTTAGGCAAGGGTGTTATTTAATATAAAAAATAATCGGTGGAAGGTATTTGTGCTATTTTCCTGTTTGCACATGAGCCTCTGGTGTAAGAGTTAATGGGGAACACATAAGAAGACTTCAGGTTTGGCATGTTAAGTTGGTTTTTTTATTGTAAAGGAACAAGGGGAACGGCGTCCAAATTAAGTTTGACTGTGATATTCCTTTATAAATTGACATTGCCTCCTTTAGGCAACATATAATCATTAAAAAAAATGTTTTTAACATCCAAATTTATAGAGTTCCGGAACCTATCTAATATAAATAACTTTAAATGCAAATATGTCAAAATAAAATTCCACTTGATATTGCCAATTTTAATTCTGTTGTTGAGCATCCAACCTGAAATAAAAAAAGAAAAAAAAGTAATATTAAAATATGTTGTTACTTATGAAAAAATATATTTTCCAATATTTTTATAACCACCCTCATTTACTGCCATCTCTGTATTATCAATAAAATACAATAATAAATAAAAAAATACTTTTGATATTGACTTTCATGGTTCTTGCACCGCAAGTATTGCCAGGGCATCAAGTGTTTCTCACTTACTCTCTTTTACTGTGACAACACGTCGAATACAGTACATAGCTCCTTAAGTAATAATCAGGTTCAAACTTGATTACCTAGCCACCTAAAACAATCATATACATATGTTGTTAAAATACTTGACAGATTAAGAAATACAATAAAAATACGTCATTTCTATACCGATTTACGGTCTCCACGAAAATGATAACTATGGTATGTAGGTTATTGGATGAAGAAGAAGAAGGTTATTGAAACGTTAACATTTACAAACAACATTTTTTACTCTTTGCAGGCAACAAAACTAATCTATCAAAACTCAAACACAACAATGACGAATAACGGCTACGTCATTTCGAAACAAAGTTTAAACTTTGCAAAAGTGAAAGCGAGTATGTTATGTTGCTAATGCAAAAACATTTTATTATTATTTTTATTAATATTATGTGCTTAGATGGGAAAGCTCCCTACAAGTGAATCAACGGAAAATAATCTTTAAAGTGGCTGGTAGTTAGATTATCTGTTAGATTAAATATTGCTATTAAAATTGTTGTGGAAATGTTTTTTATTAATGTTTAAAAAAAAATAGGCGGCCTCTTCAGATATGCTGCTAATCTATTCAATTTGTTGGTAAACATTACACTGAACGTGAATTCAATTCACAATAATGGATGTTGATTCATGGATTTGAGAATCAGCTGACATACAGCTGATTTTCCTGACCTTATTAATAGACCTTGAAGCTATTTTACATCAAAGATATTTTACGAAAATAATAATAAAATTATAAATTATATAAAATACATAAATAAATTATAAATTTATCTTGACATTGGATCAGATTATGACACAATAAATATGTAGAACATTTAGCGCAGCTGACTATTCGATTAAACGCCAAAGTACATAGTTTTTACCATGGGACAATAAATAGGTACTCCACTTAATTTCTACTTGAATTCGATGTGCAATGTTGCCAACCATGTGAAATATTATATGGAAAATTTTGACAGATGGTCGAGACAAAAACAAATGTTTTTGTTTTGATACGTCAACTTATTATTGCATCATGGTGCATAGTTTCTACTTGAATTCGACGTGCAATTTTGCCAACCATGAGAAATATTACTAGATAAAATTTGACGGATGGTCGAATGAGAAACATATGTCTTTGTTTTGATGCATCACCTTATTATTGCATTATGGATCAGATCCATGGCACAATAAATAGATAGTCCGTTTAGAGCAGCTGATGACTTGATTAACTATCAATGTGCGTAATTTCTACTTGGATTCGATGTGCAATGTTGCCAATAACGAGAAATATTATATGGAAAAATTTGACAGATGATCGAGACAAAAACAAATGTTTTGGTTTTGATACATCACCATATTATTGCATCATGATCAGATCTATTGATATCTAAGAGTACATTTACACCAAACATATTATACAGAAATTTTTATTGCACAATATCTGCAATACTAGACCACTCAAGGGCACATCTCCGTTTAAATATAATAAAATAAAAAAAAAATAAAATCGATAAAGTCGCCAGTTATTTGTTTACGTTTTGACCTTTAATACTCACCCACAGTCAGGAATTTGCACAGAGAGAGAGAGAGAGAGCAAAAAAATGAAATCTGTATCGCTTGTTTGTAAAAATCAAAATTATCTCAATTTCGATATCACATCCACACCTGAAACTGCAAATATCCGCAAATAAAGATAAAAATTTGTTGCTATGTTCAATAGGTTTTAATTCTCCCTATTTTAATCAAAAGAAGAGAGTATTTTAAATAACTCAAAAATATAGCTTATCAAAGTTAATGACATTTAGATAGACATATTTATTTGCGGCGGCGGCGACTTTGATTGATATTTTGTGGAAATTAGAATAACATAAAAAGACGATACCCGAAACGATGGGCGTATCAAAAGTGGATACAAAATTTTCTCACAATTTTACATATACACTTTATCAAAAAAAGAGGTCTCACAACAGAAATTGTTTTTGTACCTTAATATCCATGATACAATAATTTATTCGGTCATCTGTCAAAATGTACCTGGTAATATTTCTAATAGTTGGCAACACATTGCACATGATGTATCAAACCAAAAATCTTTGTTTTTGTCTCGGTCATCTGTCAAAATTTTCCTTACAATATTACATATGGTTGGCAATATTACACGTTGAATTCAAGTAGAAATGACCCATTTTGACAGCTGCACTAAATAGACTACATTTTTATTGTGCCATGCTATGCACTTTGGCAGGTAATCGAATAGTCACTTGCGCTAAATGGACTACCTATTTATTGTACCATGATTTATATCCTAAAATCAATTCTGATGCCAAGCCTAAGAATATGTCATCATGCACGGAAGAACCTAATATCTCCACTACTCTATAGTATTCCATTATAACCCCTACAATAGTTCTACGATAAGAATTCGGTATAATATCTAAAGGAGTGCCACTTTAAAATTCCAAATCTATAGACGTCACATTTTTTAATATATATATATAGATATTTCAAATTATGACATGTGATACCTAAGTTATATTTTATCTATACAGACTTTTAGAACGTCATTTTTATTCTATTGTAAAATTCCAAAATCAAAGGTAGGCCTGTGTCTTTAGGCAATAAAAAATAAATCTTTATTTTATGTCGATATCATAAAATCATAAAAAAAAACATAATTAATTTATATCATAATTTATGTTACTTTAAAGTGACAGTCAGCTGACGATTGTTTACATTCCGTTAATGTTATCAACGAAAACGTGTGTGTAGGTTTATCTAAACAAAGGAGGGCATTTTCAGTTTGTCAGTCAGTATGTAGTTCTGTGAAAACTGCACTTTTGTGTATGGTGTACATTTACATCGAACATGTTTTACGGAAATTCGAATTGTCATTTATTGTGTATTTATATGACAAATATATGAAGATGCCCATAATATCGTACTTTGTATGATGCATATTTAATAATAAATAAATAATGGTTATTTACACTGGCTTTGAGATCATTTCAAATGACAATCAGCTGATATTTGTTTACATATACACTATTTTGTACAATTTAAACTTAATTTTGTATTTGTAGTAATCATTGATTTAATTTGTTTACTTCCCCTTTGTTATCTTAATTGGAAATCAGTGGAAAATTTTCAAATGATTTAATGAGAACTGTTGAAAATTTTAGTGCTTGTTTTTAGTGCTTGCATAGTTTCGTACGTAGTTTAAAATAAATGACGCTGAAATTGACATTGATTTGTGTATGGTAAAGGACGAACAAAATTTTCAATTAATATTTATCAGTGACAAAATCAATGAAAATTACTTGATGGCTGAAATAATCAGAGTTGAATTCCTATAAAATATGTCCAGTATAAACTCTAGATTAGTTTCTTTAACATGTTCAGTATTACTTTAACATGTGTGTACATTACTTCAGAGGTATTCGAGCGTGTTTTTGAAAGTCAATTCACAACAATTTTGACTGCAAACTTGAGAGACAGCTGTTAACTAGCTTGTCTGTCAGGATGACCTTATTAATATATCTTGGTTTCTACTTGACTTCGACTATGGCAAAATAAATAGGTAATCCATTTAGCGCAGCTGATAACTGTCAAAGTGCGTAATTTCTACTTGAATTCGATGTGCAGTGTTGCCATCCATTATAAGAAAACATTTGACAAATGGTCGAGACAAAAACAAAGATTTTTTTGTATTCGACGTGCAATGTTGCCAACCATTAGAAATATTACAAAAGAAAATTTGACAGTTGGTCAAATGAAAAACTCATGTTTATGTTCATTGAAGAAATCAGATGTTCTTAGATCGAATTGCCAACTACAGTCAAGGAGGGCTTAGATTATGAGTTCTAAATCAGCTGTTATTTTTTTACATATCCATATACATTTCAGGTTTCTTTGGCAATTTTTCAAAAATATTTTCACAGTTCATATAGGCCAGAAATATAAATAAACATACATTAAACGGCAGTTAAACTTCTTGTACATTAGAACTTTTTACCGGGTTAACCTACTTTATGAGGATTTATTTGACGTATATGCAAAAGAATTGACAATTGAAACCCACTGGGTTAACGAAATCCGGTTAAATGTAAACGTACTATTACATTAAAACTTTTTTGGGGGGTTAACCTCCTTTACGAGGACATATTTTACATTCATGTAATGGAATTGACAATTTAGATCAACTGGATTTAATGTAAATGTACCTATTATGACGTTAAACATATATAAACATCTTCAGCAGGTAACAAATATATGGCAACATATTTAAACGTAATAAGTAGTTGCCATTTTGTTAGCTTTAGGAGATATGGTGCTTTTTTATGCAAAAGCAGGGATGTATATAAAATTATGTACACTTATAGTACGTTTACATTGTCTTGGATTTCGTTAACCCAGTAATTTAAATTATCAATTCCTTTGAATATATGTCAAATAAATCCTCATAAAGAAGGGAACATAACAATAGTAATCAGGCTGGACTTTAGAATCTACCTTATGTGGATTTATAAGACATAAACGGCATTTACATTAGAACTTTTTATCAGGTAATCCTACTTTATGAGGATTTATTTGACATATATACAATGGAATTGACTATTATAACCCACTGTGTTCACGAAATCCAGTATAATGTAAACGTACTAATACATTCAATGGAATTGGCAATTTAAACCCCCTGGGTTAATAAAATACAGTACAATGTAAACGTACTATAATAGAAGCTGTTGATCGCTTTATCCTACTTTAAACGGCATTTGCATTAGAACTATTTACCGGGTTAACCTACTTCATGGGGATTTATCTGGCATATATTCAAAAGAATTGACAATTTAGACCCAAAAATGTTAAAGTACTATAAAAGGTCATGGTATAATAATAGAAGGTAACAGCAAGTGTTGTTGTACAAAAAACGATACAACAACCACATGGAAATTTGTTGTTGTAAGTTCTACTAGTGTCAACTCATTTGACAGAAAAATGTAAACAAACAAATTATCATCAAATTATTTTTATTTTGAAAATGAAATATTTTCGAATCCTCAAAATAAAAATTGAAAAACATGAATGAAAATCTATCATATTTCTATTTCTATTTATTCCACATCATTCCTATAATTGAGCCATCGCCACATATATGTGTAACACATATGAAAATGCTGGAAATAGCGAGTTATTCCTTGAAGAACGATTTGCTTCCTGAAACTTTACCAGCAGGCAGATTGAGTAAATTGAATACTGGAGCACATTTAATAAAGAACAATTTCAAATTGTATGCGTTCCCAATTTTCCTGTTGGGTGATTTTAAAAACATAATTTGTCAAATTCATATTGACACTAGTATTACGTTGGAATCAAATCAGCTGGGATTTGCTGTTACCTTTTATAATTGCACCATGATAAAAGGTATACAAATGTCGGTTCATTCGAACCTGGGCAAGAAATTTGCTATAAATTTTATTTATGTTCTTCTTTTAAAATGCAATAAACCCTATCAGTCATAACCACCAAAATTAGTATTTAAAACACAATATAGCGTATTAATTTGTCGATATGGGCTTTATTTAATTACTTACGTTTGATTGATTGGTTGGTTCGTTGGCTGGCTGATCGATTGATTGAATTCTATGATTCATACAGTCATCCCCCGAATTTCCATTCGTGCTTTTTCCCACAACCATGACCTATGTAGAGATCTTATAGTTAGCGGCGTAATCTGACAAAGTCCAAGTCGTTTTTATTTCACGATTTCGTTCTCACTCTCACTTCGGCATACCAGAAGGTCTATCGAAAAAGTGCCCAAATGTTTTTCGTCGCCCCACCACACAAAACAAAAACCCCATGCATGCGCTCATTAACAAAATTCGATGTCAGCCCCAAATATCATTGGACAATATTGATGAGTTTTTTCCACAGCGATAAAGATTAAGATTTCTACCCTTTTTCGTTTTTGTTGTTTTACGAAATTGGCTTCTTGCTAATAATTTTATAATTGGCGTTTGTACTTTATTGTCAGATAACTGAGTTATTGATATGATTACAGAAAATGTGTGTCTGACTCTCTGGCGCGATTCGATTCGAAGTGTTAGAGGCAAGAACAAAATAACATGGTTCCAGAATGGTTTAATTTGTCTTGTATTTCAAGAGCTGTCGAAATAAAAGTATAAACAACAACAAAAAATCTAACGCAAACTCAAGTAGTAGTACTCGGAGTATTTTTTTTTTTAATTTTTTTCAAACAAAATATAGTTACCAAGAATTTTTGTTAGTTAATAGCGAGAGCGTGTCTAGTAGGAAACGTGATTTTTCTGCGATTTTCGAACTTCGGCAATAAATAAATAATTTATTTTTTTTTCAAACTATTTTTGAAACGTAAAAATAAAAAAATAATAGCAAAAATACAATACATTTCAAATGTTTTACGTTAACGATTTTCGCTTATTTGTTTACATGTAAACGCGACAAATTACGTGTGCATACGATTCTAAAATAAAATTAAACCACAAAAACAACAACAACATCATCAACAATGGTCAATCTTCTTTTAGCATTTTCTCGCCTAGCGCAATCCACAAAATCCGCTCCACATCAAAAGCGGAAGAAACGCAAGGAATCGTCGTCGGCGGCGGCGGTGACAGCGACAGATTCCACAACTAATCAACATCCTGATGCTAGGACATTAAACTGTGATAACTCCGATACAAATTCAACTAACTCTACTAACGACAGCCGCAGGATGATGTCACCAAAGCGTATGATCTTATTGTTAATTTTCTACATTTCATATTTGATGTTCGGCGCCAGTATTTACTATCACATTGAACATGGTTTGGAATATCATCGACGTCAGGAGGAGCTGAAGGAACGCATTGCCATAAATGGTGAGTAGAGATAAGTGGATTAGAAAATTAAAAAAAAAATTGAGAGATACGTTTAGACTATGCCTTCTAAAGCGAATAGATTTAGAAGTCGGTTTACTAAATGTCCTTGCTGTTTAGACTCGTAAAAAAATAATGTAAAGTTGACAGTCCGCTGTTATTTGTTTACGTATACAATTGTGGCATAATAATAGAAGGTAGTCTCATTTGAAAAATTCATAATGGCCACTTTTTTTGATTTGTAAATCATCTATCAATTTCAAATAATATGAACGTTAATTCCATAAAATTGAATTGAAAATTTGTTAACAAATTAAAAATGTATATTTCATGGTTAAATCTTGAGGGCAATGTTTAGCTTTAGAAAATATATTTGTTGAAACAAACATACAAACAATTTTATGGAATTCTTGTTTCATATTATTATGAGACTACCTTCAGTAATTATGCCATGATATATTGGTATTACAACTTATATTTTTATTGTCAAAAATAAAATTATGAAATAAATTGGAAGCATATGTTTGCATGAGACTACCTTGTATAATTTTACATTTTACGAAATAAATGCTGTTTTTATTTAAATTATTACGACTTCGAGGAAATCGAAGTGCATTTAATTTTGTAAAGGAAATCCAGATAATTTTAATCATGCTCTAAATGTCAATCAGCTGATCTTTGTTAATATACATATTTAATACACAATATGTTTAATTTGCCCCAAAAAATTAGTTTGCAAATTGAAAACGAATTGAAAAATTATAACAATTGAAATGTTTTAATTTGTTGGAAAATACAAAATACGTGCAAAGGTAATAATTATGTAAATACTTTTTATTTTCTTTCATTTTTGCATTTAACAACTATCAAGCAACATGCGAAAACAGTTGCAAAGTTTGGTACGTTGTAAGAGAGTTGTATTTTTTTTTGTATAAAAACCGCGTTAAATGCAACAATTTACGAAATCCACTCGATCTCAAATATCAATTCCATAGCGTATACGTCAAATATTTGTAAACCGGATTAATGTGACGTATACAGTAGGGAATTGACGTGTGAAATCGAGTGGGTTTAGTAGTCTAAACATGCTCTTGGACTATGCCTTCTAATTCATCTCAATTTGTAAATCGAGGTACTAACTCCCAGCTGCAGAGACTTGTATTAAAATGATATAAAGTTGATTTGTCAGCTGTTATTTGGTTACGTATACATACGCATCTCACTAGTTTTATAATTTCTGTGCCAATTTTCTATGTATATTTTCATGGTATAATAGCATACCTTTAGGAAAAGTGATAATTTTTTGTTGCAAAAACAGGGGTGTAATTGAAATTATCTCGATTTAGCATAGGATTTCGAGCATATCGAAATATCAAATGGATTTAATTTTTTATGGTAAATCGATTACGAAAATAAAATATATATTCTAAACAAGCCATAATGAGATGCAACACTGTTTTTATTTGAAACAACTCTCACAATGAACCAAAATTTTCAATTGTTTTTACTCCTTAATTCCGTCCCAGAACCTAAAAGAATTTACTAATTTTAAAACTTTTTACTCGAAAACCGTCCCTGAACCCGCAAAACTGGTAAAACATTGAACCAAATTATAGAGAATACAAAATTAAATGGCGTTCTCTTTGTAAACTTTTTACTCGAAAAATGTGTTCGAGTAAAAATGGTAAACAGGAATACCAACTACTGATTGGATGCTATGTTGATTTTGAAGAACTGCCATGTAATTTTGACATATTTACTAGTTTTGTGTTTCCTTTTTAAATAATATTGTACTCTGAGAGCGATTTTGAAATGTTTCTCTTTTACTAGCTTTACTATTTAAAAAGTACTGGAACAGACCAGATATAAATTTGAATTGTCAGCTGTTATTTGCAGCGCTTATTGGCCTTGATGTAAATGCAGCTAAAGGTAGATTTATATCAAACATGTTTACGAGTCAGTTTGTCAGTTGAACAACAACAAACTTACTGCAGTTTACTGAAAGAATTTTATTCAGTAAGATTTTGCAAACTCAGCATTTTTTTGATCAGCTGTTTTATGACCAAACACAAAAATTATTCAAAACATTTTTTTTTAATTTGCAAAGTTCAATTTTGAATAAAAATTACAGAAAATGGAAGAAAATTCGTAAATAATGCAAAGTTTAATTAAATTAGAAACTATTTTTTTTATATTTTTAGGCAAGTACCGGAAAGAGGTCAATGTATTGATTCAGGAAAATACCAAATCAGTTTTTCTTTTATTGTTCATTTTATTTTAACACTAGAACGCCGAAGGCAGTCATTTTGACCGCTTTCCAATTTCAAGTACAAAAGCAACTGTGCATTTAATGACACTTTTTTTAAAATTTTGTGACTTTTTGTACCTCATAGAATTAAGCTTATTATAAAAAAATCATCAAATTTAAAAAAAAGTGTAATTAAATGCACAGTTGCTTTTGTACTTGAAATTGGAAAGCGGTAAAAATGACTGCCTTCGGCGTTCTAGTGTTAATATTAAATGCAATACAAATAATTGTGTTCGTCCTTTGTTTGTTGTTTATTTTGGGGCAAATAAAATGTTTTCTTGAATCAGCTGTTTATTTGCTAAATCTTACTAAATGTTGTCTGTTTACTTTTTTCAGTATTATCGCAAAAGAGAGTAAAAACGGCTTACTCTCTGAACTATAACTTACTGAATAAATGTTACTGGAAAAGTAACCAGACATACCTAATGTAAGCAAATGTTGCACTACGTTCACAACCATGAATTAAAAAATTCAATGTAAATATTCATGGTATAATAATAAAAGGTAACTGCAAGTGTTGTTGTACAAAAATCGATACAACAACCACATGGAAATTTGTTGTTGTAAGTTCTACTAGTGTCAACTCATTTGACAGAAAAATGTAAACAAACAAACAAATTATCATCAAATTATTTTTATTTTGAAAATGGAATATTTTCGAATCCTCAAAATAAAAATTGAAAAACATGAATGAAAATCTATCAAATTTATATTTCTATCGCTTCCACATCTTTCCTTTAATTAAGCCATTGCCATATATATGTGTAACACATATGACAATGCTGGGAATAGCGAGTAATTCCTTCAAGAAAGATTTGCTTCCTCAAACTTTCCCAGCAGGCAGATTGAGTAAATTGAATACGGAAGCACATTAATAAAGAACAATTTCAAATTGTATGCGTTCCCAATTTCCTGTTGGGTGATTTTTAAAAACATAATTTGTCAAATTTATATTGACACTAGTATTACGTTGGAATCAAATCAGCTGGGATTTGCTGTTACCTTTTATAATTGTACCATGGTAAATATTTGGTAAAAAAAACAATGCTACAACTGAGTTTACAAGACACAGAAAAGTTGAGTTTAAATGATGATTGTGTACAAATTATTGTTTAATATTGGATCTAATGGAAATATCAAAATAGTAAAACTATGAATGTATTAGCAAACAATTTTTTTAATTTGAAATTAATAGCACGTTTACATTGTAGGTATTTCGGTGACCCAGTTGGTATAAATTGTAAATTCCATTGTATACATGACAAATAAATCCTCATAAAGTAGATTAAATTTGAAATTAATAATACGTTTACATTGTACGGATTTCGTTAACCCGGTGAGATTAAATTGTTAATTCAATCGTATACATGTCAAATAAATTCTCATAAAGTAGATTAAAAAGTTCTTATGAAAATGCCGTTTTTTGTATCTTTTTTTTCTTTTTTGTTTTTTTTTTTATATTTTGTTTTTGCAAAATAGTCAGGCTGAATCCCAGTTTGTTGTTTTTATAAAAAACAACTATTTATTAGTGGGGAATGTATGGCATTGTTTGCCGAGGGGTAAGGCAGGGAAGACTATAGTTTCGGATCACGCCACGGATCCTCATCAGTTCCCTTAGTTTTTTGTTGAGATATTCTCCCCAGAAGCTATTGCTTCTATACAAAAAACCTTTCATACCCAAATGTCTCTTGTAACAAAGCGAAGTACTTAGCTGACCAACAACATAAACTGCATGAGAATTTCGCTGGAGCCTCACTTCGAGGTTAACAAGGCATTTACAAACAATACCACACCTTTCCCACTGTTGTGTGTTGTCACATCGCGACAAATGCACACAACGACTTTGTTGGTGTTGCTAGTGTACAGCAACAAACCAAACAGTTTAACCGTGCCTGCGTCTACAACTTCAGTAGTGTTGGCGGTTTATTTTTATATATTTTTTATATTTCTATATAAAGATTGAGCAAAGGAATCAGCTGATTCCATCGACGAGATATCGACAAAATCGTGGTATCTTATGTTTGCAAATTAAAAATCAATTTGTAGCACCCAGCAACCCGTATTGAAAACTATTGATTCCGGTTAAACCTTAAAAACAAATAATAACAATTCTTTTTTGTTTCTAAGCTAATGTTTATTGGCATTTAAACATGACATTACAAATCAACATCGATAAATGCAAACACGTTTTTGTTTGCTCACTGGTTCTAAAAACAAATCGGTTATCGGAGTTTATATGTACTAAACCTTGAGAATTTTGTGTTAAATAGGGATCTATTTTTATAACAGTCCATGCTAGTAGATAAGGAACAAAAAACCACCGAACATTTCCTAGCAGACATCTCACGTGTTTCAAGTCCTAATTATAAAATAATAAATCATAGATAAAGTTTAAGATGTTTCCAAGAATTATTGATATTTTGGGAGTTAGATTATTGTTAATTAATTTATGTTGGCAGATTGTAAATACACTTGTTGTGTCAGGATGCTTGTCATAAAATATCTCTATTAGAAATCTAATTATTTTCAGTTCCAATTAAATGTAGGTTGTTATCTTTTTGTTTCTTGAAACTTTTATGACTTATTGGGATGGTAAAGCTGTAGGTTCTAAAAGATTCTAAAATATATCATTTATGCTATTTTATGATTTGCTAGCACCTTTCCAACGTTGTCGAATATTTTACTTTGTCTAAATACTATTTAATGTAATAATTTGTTAAAATATGCATCTGTAAACAAACATCAGCTGACTAAAGGTGTTGTTACACGATATGTATTTTACATATGTGTTGTCACTTTCTTTACATATGCAATGTGCCAAAACGGAAAAAATACATATGTATTTACATATGTATTGTTTCCGAATAGAACGCCCTCTGTTTTCATATGTAAAACATGAGGAAATCAGCTGTTTGAAAGAAACACATTGTTGGAAGAAACTATTTGAATTGCAAGTCAAAGAAAATAATGAAAAGGCAATAATTATAAATTGTTATTTCGTTTACAAATGATTAATAAAAATAGGCATCCTATTTAGGAAAAAATAAAGGTCATGTTTTGTTTATAGGTTATGTCATATGCAAAATACATATGCCGATTAGAACGTAAAAACTAAAAGTCTTATATACGTACGAATGTGTCAAAGAATTACATATGGATAAAAACTGTGACAGCTCGTATGTAGATAACATATTGTGTATAGGCACCTTAACAATTACATCATCTTATAGGAAATCTTAAATATTTGAATTTCTTTGCTCGTACGTCTAATGTAAACGTACGTTTATTCATTATAATCTCACAATATTTATTTAATAATAACTTCATCTATACCTGACAATGGCAACAAAGCTAAATTTAACCTCTCTCAACTTTTAATAAATAAAAAGCTCATAATCCTCAGCTGGGTTGGTTGGTGGTAACTTGCGTGATTAATTAGATCATTTTTATGGTGTTGAAATAACAAATTAGCACATCTTTTATGGCTATTAAAGCCCCAATAAAATCGTGCCAACTTCCCAACAATGAAAAAAAACAGATGAGAAAAGAAATGATCACAATCTTAAAAAAATATATGATATGGATATTGAAATAAAAAAATCATGAACAGGTACGCACGATTTTCGTTGAAACACAATGGACATAATATCCATTGTATTGCCACGGGTCTAACACAAGATAAATATTCGATATTTATTATCAAGGGTCTAGTAGCTGCTGGGTTATAAATAAATCAAACTACTAGTGATCGACAAACAACAAACAAATCAAAGCCCATTTAAAGGAAATATTTTATTTGCTCTGTTCATTGAGCCACTTAAGTTATTGAAAAGTAAGACGGGAAGTCTTCCCAACTTAACCCTATGGTAGTTACATATCAGTGTTATAAAGATTTTGTTTTATGTTATGCCATATAGATGTCGTTTATGGCATGGATTTAATCTCCTCGTTTTATTTTTATTTTCATTTTGTTTTATCAATAATAGAAACCATAAACGGTACTTTTACTTTTGACGTACATTTCATAAATTATAGTTGTCTGTTGAATTAATTATCGCTTGTATACTTTTGTAGATCAAGGAACAAAAATAGCACGTGTATTCCTGACATACTTTGAAATTTAGAGTAGTAAATGGAAGTAGAAACGTGTACATATTTCTACAAGGGGAAAACAAAGACCGATTCCAATTTAAACACAGTAAGGTGAACAAATGTTAATACAGCTAAAGGCGCTTTTACACAATATCTTTTTTACATATGTGCTGTCACTTTTCTCATATGTGTCAAAATGAGCAGATACACAAGAGTTTTAGTTTCATTTTTCATACGACATAACCTATAAACAAAACAACACTTTAATATAAACCAACTTACAATTATATCACTTTTCATGATTTTCTTTGGTTTTCTATTCAATAACGTGTTTCTCTCAAACAGCTGATTTCCTTATATAGCATTTCCACATTAAATGAAACCTTTTACAAATTAAATGAACCCTTTTCCAAATTAAATGAAACCTTTTCCAAATTAAATGAAACCTTTTCCAAATTAAATGAAACCTTTTCCAAATTAAATGAAACCTTTTCCAAATTAAATGAAACCTTTTCCAAATTAAATGAAACCTTTTCCAATTGAAATGAAACCTTTTACAAATAGAATGAAACTTTTTCCAAATTAAATGAAACCTTTATTCTTATCTAAGGAAATATAATATTTGCAGTAATTTTAAACCAATATTTGAAAATTAAATCAAAGAATATTAACAAATATAGTTGTATGGCTATGTAATTAACATAAATATTCTTTAATTCGGTGTGATTTCATTTAATATCTTTACTACATAAAACTAAATAAATAGTAATAAAAACTGGGGTATTTCTTGACATATTAATAAATAAATATTTAAGAACAGGAATTGAATACCCGGTCCTAAATGCGAAATACATATTTGACTTAATAAATTGTTGATGATAAGGTAACTGCTTATCTTAATGAAGGGGTTCCCGACTTGCAGCTTGTGGGATTTTCAAAACCATGTCCATAACGTAGTTAGAACAATCTTGCCGAGTAAGCTTTTGAATACTTCGCTCGATTACATCAACAATGTTATGTTCCATTGAAACGTCACACAGCTCAGCTCTTGGACATAATTTTATTTTTGAAAATGCATTTTCGATTGGATTTAGCATTGGAGAATAAGGCGGTAAGAATTTAAGGTTGCATCTTTTGGATTCGATCAAATTTTTTTGTCATGTCGCTTGTGTATTTGAGCGTTATTTTCAAACTCTGGATTGATTTTCTCAAAAAACGTTGCTATTTTTAAATACAGTAAACTCTCGATAATGTGAACATCCAAAACAGTAAACTCTCGACAATGTGAAGTAATTACAAACAAAATTTTGGAACATTGAAGGAAAATAAGCGTGGAGGAAATAGAACACCACAAGTTTTAAGTCTGATCGAGTTCTATATAGAAAGTCAACCTGGAATTACCCTCAAAGCCATAAAAACTAAACTGTTGAGAGAAAATGAAATAAATATTTCCACAAGCTGCATAGAATATGGATTACGGAAATTAAAAATTACGTTTAAGATGGCCTCTATTGAAATAGAACGAATGAATGACTCCAGAACTTTAGGCTTGAGACAAAAATATGCACAAGACTTTACAAAATGGATACCCCAACAAGGAGAAAAATTAATATTCATTGATGAGTGTGGATTTAATCTTCACATACGAAGAACCCAAGCCCGTTCAAGACAAGGAACAAGAGCACACATTGTGTTGCCTACGGTCAGAGGTCGTAATGTCACTATAATTGCAGCAATAAACAACGCGGGAGTTGTACATCACACAATCGTTTCTAATTCCAGTGTTTTTTTTTTTTTTGAGAAAATCAATCCAGAGTTGAAAAATAACGCTCGAATACACAAGCGACATGACATAAAAAATTTGATCGAATCCAAAAGATGCAACCTTAAATTCTTACCGCCTTATTCTCCAATGCTAAATCCAATCGAAAATGCATTTTCAAAAATAAAATTATGTCGAAGAGCTGAGCTGTGTGACGTTTCAATGGAACATAACATTGTTGATATAATCGAGCGAAGAATTCAAAAGCTTACTCGGCAAGATTGTTCTAACTACGTTATGGAGATGGTTTTGAAAATCCCACAAGCTGCAAGTCGGGAACCCCTTCATTAAGATAAGCAGTTACCTTATCATCAACAATTTATTAAGTCAAATATGTATTTCGCATTTAGGACCGGGTATTCAATTCCTGTTCTTAAATATTTATTTATTAAAATGTCAAGAAATACCCCAGTTTGTATTACTATTTATTTAGTTTTATGTAGTAAAGATATTAAATGAAATCACACCGAATTAAAGAATATTTATGTTAATTACATAGCCATACAACTATATTTGTTAATATTCTTTGATTTAATTTTCAAATATTGGTTTAAAATTACTGCAAATATTATATTTCCTTAGATAAGAATAAAGGTTTCATTTAATTTGGAAAAAGTTTCATTCTATTTGTAAAAGGTTTCATTCTATTTGTAAAAGGTTTCATTTCAATTGGAAAAGGTTTCATTTCAATTGGAAAAGGGTTCATTTAATTTGTAAAAGGTTTCATTTAATCTGGAAATGCTATATTTCACACTCGAAAATAGAGCACTTCCTTTCGGACAAAATACATATGTAATTACATATCGTTTTGACACAATGACATTTTCGTATGTTTGACACGACGAGTTCGAGTTTCTTATGTTTTGACACAATGACATTTTCGTATGTTTGGCACGACAGGATCGAGTTGCATATGTAAATAAAGTGACAGCACATATGTCAAAAATATTTTGTGTAAAAGCACCTTAATGATACAGAAAGAGAAAGCATCTCACTTCAATTAACAGATGGAAGCTTTTTATTACCAGTTCTTTTTTCAGTACAACCATGATGCAATAATAAGGTGATGTATCACAACAAAATGCTTTGTTTTTGTCTCGACCAACTGTCAAAATTTTCCTTATAATATTTTACAAGTTTGGCAACGTTGTACATCGAATTCAAGTAGAAACTACGCACTTTGACAGTTAATCGAGACATCAGATGCGCTAAATGAACTACCTATTCATTGTGTCATGGCTACAACAATGACTGTTTTAAAGTTAGACTGTGTGTTAAGCCCGCACTATAGGGACTTGGGTGGTTGGCAGGTACAGTGCAATAGATTCTCCCAATAGAGTCAGTACGCCCAATGCGTACTCGTGAACAAAAATAAATAGAAATAAAACACAATATGTTTTAGTAAGAGGTTTCGACCAATGCCGAGTATTTATTGGTAAACAATATTACCTGAATGGTACAACAATATGTACGGTGGCTTACTATAAAGCCTAAGTGTTTCCAACAATATTTGTGCAGCCAGTCGATCGGTAACAACGAAAGTACTCAAGTTAATAATAACAATGTTTGTTGACATATAGATGCCTTAAGGTGGCGCAAACTCAAAAATGTAAACAAAGGCCGTTGAAATCTGTCAGCCTCATACTATTACAAGGGTGTAATAAAAAGGAGTAGACAGATTTCAACGGCTACGGCCTTTCAAATTAAAGGCTAACTATTTAACCATTTTAAATAGCATTCTCGCTTAAACATTTGCCGCCTCCCTTGAAACATCCATATGTTTTAACATATATGAGAAATTATAATTAACGGCATAGTGCATGGTGAGCAAAACCTTTTACATTTTATCCATATATTTTTTCTTCATTCTTTTTTTTTTACTTTTTTCAAATAACAATCTTACTTGCTAACGAAAGGGCCATTAGGGACCCCGCGATTACATAGATCATGAAGGATCTATTGTACGAAAGGGCCATTAGGGACCCCGCGGTTGTGTGAGGCCAGAAAGGACCTGTGGTACGAAAGGGCCATTAGGGACCCCGCGAAACGAATGAGCCATTAGGGACCCCGCGAAACGAAAGGGCCATTAGGGACCCCGCGATACGTGAGCCAAATCATGTGTTGTTTATTGAGGGCCGCCTTACAACGATTCCGTACGATTTACGAAAAGAATTTATGTTATAGGACCAGTAATTATCCAGCCGAATTTTGTATTTTGAGCGAGCAGCGATCCAGACGAAAGTCGAAAACTATGATTTTTTACTATTTGTGGATACAAGTCTGCTCCTATCAAAATATCTACTGGACGAGATTCAAGGAAGTCAGGATCTGCCAAAACTATATTTGACAAATCCGATTTAAAGTCCGAGATAGCCGAAGACGATGGGAGATTCCCCGATATGGAATCTACTACTAATGCTGATATTTCCAAACTGTGAGACCTATTACAATGACTACCCAGTTTAAATGAACATATCTTTCGACAAGTTGTGGCAACAGTACTATTTACTCCACGAATTGTCGAAATTGTGGGTTTAACCGGCAATTTCAATTTCTTCTGAAGCCGTTCAGAAATGAAAGACGACTCAGAAGCCGGATCTATTAACGCCCGAGCAGGAAAACAAGCACCATGGTGAACAATATTGACCATGGCTGTCCCCAATAGAACTGTTTTGTTCTGCGTGGCGTGAAAGGTCTGTCGAATAGCAGTGCCGACCGATGCGGGTGTATCAATCACAGTGGAAGATCGAGGTCGAGAAGCTGGAGCGGAAGACGATAAATTCGAGTTTGTGCGAGTCACCATCTGACTCGGAGTGCTCACAATAGAGCTATCTCTGTGCAATAGAGTATGATGTCTCTCATTGCACTTCCGACAAGTACGACTGTTACAATTTTTGACTTCGTGTCCCCTACGAAGACAATTTACACACAAACGATGCCTCTTGACCAATTTAAATCTATCGGCAGGTGTACAATTTAAAAACCGATAGCAATAATATAGTGTATGTTGCTCTGAACAAAGAACGCAACAAGAATCAGAGGACGAACGAGGAGTTGAAGTTGCACATGGAGGTGAAAAGGAACTTTTTCTATTCTTCGAATGTGAGACAATATTAACATTTCTCATTTCATGCAAACACAGAAGAGTTCGAATTCTCTCTGTCAAGAATGCATCTAACTCTTTCCAAGATGAAAGAGACGATTTTGATTTTACATTTTGCTCCCATAATGCATGTGTTATTTTGGGCAATTTTTGCAAACAAAGAAATACCACGATCGGATCCCAATTTTCCGTTGGTATGTTATAAATTGCCATTGCGGAAAGACAACTATTAATTCCGCGTTGAATCGACTTTAGTCCTGAACTACTTTCCTGATCCAGCACAGGAAGGCCAAACAACATTTTCAAATGGCTATGAACAATAAGACGTGGATTATCATAAGTGGAATTCAAGGCATTCCACGCAGGTTCAAAACTCCGATGAGTCAAAGGAAATTTCGAGACGATTTCTCGAGCCTCACCACTAGTTTTACTCACCAGATGACATAAACGCTCAATATCTGTCAATCGGGAGTTATTAATATAAACCGCACTAAACAAATCTCTGAAAGTGGGCCAATGAAGTATATTTCCACTGAAAATATCAATATTGCAAGGAGGTATTGCGAGATTGTGAAAGTTATCTACATTTGAATGATCAACAATAAAGCCGGTGTCTATACTAGGGTTCCCAATACTTAATATTGCGGAGCTAGATGTTTGTATTCCCACCTCACGAGAAGAGTGGGACGACGAGCTCTTATTATTAACGGAGGCATCGACTGACGGCTTTCCCGGAAGAATATTATCGGGATGCTCCGTTACTGAAACTACTGAATTGTTTGTAGAAGAATTCAGAGACGATCTATCAGAACTTCTAATCTTGGATAACAATCTTTTTATAGTGGATTTGCAAACCATATATTCATTAGATGAAACCTCATACTTGCTATACAATGAATCGAGATCTTCAGGACAATCAATATGTGAGAGACAATTATTAAAAGTTTCCTCAACCGATTTCCACAATTTTTCAATTTCTTCACTCCTAACTTCAAGATCATATATATCTGATTCATCTTCCTTCAATGCACCGAAGTGTGCCACGAATCTCACCATAGAGTTGGAAGCACGAATAAATAAATTCATAGGAGTGAAAGCCATTTTACCAAAATAACCAAAAATACGAAATAATTCTATAATTTAGGAAAAGACAGTGAAAACGCAAAGGAAATATCGAAATCAAATTAAATTTGAACGAAAATATATAAAAACAGTCAAACAATAATTCAAAATTATTATAAAAGGAACGAAAATTTCCAAAAAAAAATTAAGATTTTAAGAACCAAATAAGATTTTAAGAGCCAAATAGCCGAGTAGATTGCCAAATTTAAATCTAAACTCCCTAGCTATCACTAAAATCTAAATATAATCGATTCAAAAAATCAATAAAAATCTACTATTAGATATTGATTTCAATAAAATCAGAAAATTCGACAATAAAAAAGATTAAAATAAAAAGGCAAGTACCAATTGCGACAGAAAATCCAATAAACAGTTACCGATTGTAACGTAGAAAGGGTTAAATCGAACAAACCAGCTACCGATTGTAGCGAACTATTGTTAAAATGTTCAACAAATATTAGTAGATATTAAAAAATCAATAAATGTTTTAATTTGCAACTATATGCAAAATACAATTTAAACAAGTATATAAAATCGACTAAAAATAGCCAACGATATGCTGTATATACACCACGAACAATACGAAAGCCCAATTGACCGATTGTAAGTCAAATCCACTAAATTTTAATTTGCAACAATAATCACAGTAAAACGCAAATAAATATTTTAAATCCAATAAATTATTTATATGCAACGATATGCTTAATATGCACCCTACACTACACAAAAGTCCAATTGACCGATTGTAGGGTGCACTGGATTTTAAAATGTCCAAAATTATGTAAATATTATTCCCTGACACAAATATTATATTTACCATAAAATATAATATTATGTGTCACTGTACTAATATACCAGCCGGGGACTGTGTAATAATACACTGGCCGGAGACCGTGCAATAAAACGGACAAAACAGAAAAGGGAATATGCGAAAATGTAATATGTATGCTTACATGCGTGTGTATATCTATTCGCATGCAAGTGACTGGCTGACCAACTAGCCAGAACAACAAAGCGACGATGCTGGAATATGTAACAATACGTACGTGTGTAAATCAACAATTAGGCAGCCACGAATAGGCTGTAAGCGTACGTATGTCACACGCGTATATATGAATATATTATTGTATATTTTTGTAACCGAAAATATGCAAAACAATATGATCGATACGAAAGGAGATAGAATAAAAGCGATGTTCTTCAACGAAGTTTACAAGAACAAATTACTCTACGAATTTAGAGAAAAAATAGAATAGAAATTTCTTATTTTGTTTTGTTTACAATGTTCCCTTATGACTGTCCTCAAATGGACTTTGACCGATCGTCAACAAAAGGAGGGAATACGCGACGCGTTGTAATGACGGCCACACAAACAAACGAAACACTTTGTTGTTATTATTTTTGCTCACTGCACTATACGTACCAATAATTAATATAATATTTATGCTGTGGACTGTAATTGCAGCAAGCCAATGGTCTTATCCAAAAGAAGCCAATCCGTATCGCGGCTCGAAGTGACCAAATGTTAAGTCCGCACTATAGGGACTTGGGTGGTTGGCAGGTACAGTGCAACGAATCTCCCAATAGAGTCAGTACGCCCAATGCGTACTCGTGAGCAAAAAAGAAATAGAAATAAAACACAATATGTTTATTAAAAGGTTTCGACCAATGCCGAATATTTATTGGTAAACAATATTACCTTATTAGCACAACTATATGTACGTAGCTTACAATTTAAGCGCTAGTGATCACAACAATATGTGTGGCCCGTAGGTTACAACGAAAGTATCAAGTACAAGTAATAACAATGTTTGTTGACACATAGATGCCTAAAGGTGGCGCAAACCAAAAATGTAAACAAAGGCCGTTGAAATCTGTCAGCCTCATACTATTACAAGGGTGTAATAAAAAGGAGTAGACAGATTTCAACGGCTACGGCCTTTCAAATTAAAGGCTAACTATTTAACCATTTTAAATAGCATTCTCGCTTAAACACCCGAATAACTTCATACAACAGTTAAATAGTGTAAATAGGTTCACCGAAAATACTGACATGTAGTTTCCCATATGGGATCTAAAACGAATTGGGGATCATTTTGGGGTGTAGAATTGGGCATTTAGGAAGTTTTGCTTCTTCATACTATTGTGTTTTAAATGATACTAAATTTGGTACAATTATATTTGAGTGAAGTACTATAACCGCTTTACACCAGAACGGTTATAAGTAGAAGTCTGAAATTTGGTATGCAGCTTTGTTATCCCTTCACCACTATGGGTATATTAAACAGGAATTAAAATGTAATTGGATGAAGAAAATGTTTTTATCTAAATGTATCCAAGAATCCATAAAGAATGCCAAATTGCAAATATAACTTCATCCGTTGGGCTAGTTCTTCTAAAACCTTAAAAATTCTATGCTCAATTTTGTACGTTGATACACAATTTGATGTCAATTCTGTAACATATATAGATGCCCAATATTCCGCAAAAATATATATTTACCAAATATTAAATCGATTTATAAACAAATTATAGTCACAGGCTAGGTTATAATGATTCTATTAGTTCCTTAGTACATGAATTACTTAAAATCAATCTATAATAAAAGTGAGCTATATCTAAATCTGGACCGATTTTCACGAAACTTAGCATCATTTTAGGCTCAATTCAGTACGTTATGACAAATTTCGTGCAAATCGAAAGTTATATAGGGATATATGAAATCGGAAAACTATATATGGAAGCTATATATCTGGACCGATTTTCTCCAAACTTGTTAAATTTACACCAATTCAGTACGTTATGCCAAATTTCGTGCAAATCGAAAGATATATAGGGACTTTGGGGCACCATTTACATGAAATCGGACGAAACTATATATGGGAACTATATCTAAATCAGGACCGATTTTCTCCAAACTTGGCGGACATCACTCTAGGCTTAATTCAGTACGTTATGCCAAATTTTGTGCAAATCAAAAGATATATAGGGACTTTGGGGCACCATTTACATGAAATCGTACGAAACTATATATGGGAGCTATATCTAAATCTGGACCGATTTTCTCCAAACTTGTTAGACATCATGCTCATTCTAAGCTCAATTCAGTACGTTATGCCAAATTTCGTGCAAATCGAAAGATATATAGGGACTTTGGGGCACCATTTACATGAAATCGTACGAAACTATATATGGGAGCTATATCTAAATCTGGACCGATTTTCTCCAAACTTGGCAGACATCACCCTAGGCTTAATTCAGTACGTTATACCAAATTTCGTGCAAATCAAAAGATATATAGGATTTTTGGGGCACCATTTACATGAAATCGGACGAAACTATATATGGGAGCTATATCTAAATCTGGACCGATTTTCACGAAACTTGGCAGACATCATTCTAGACCTAAATGATTAGGCTGTACCAAATTTCGTGCAAATCGAAGCTATATCTAAATCTGAACCGATTTTTCCCAATTTCAATAGGGTTCGTCCTTGGGCCGAATAAGTGACCTATGCCAAATTTCATCCAATTCGGATCATAAATGCGACCTGTACTTTGTTTACAATTTAACATGAACAGACAGACGGACGGACGGACATGCATAAATCGACTTAGAAACTTATTCTATGCATATTCTCAAAAGGAACCATGTGTCTATCTCGTTTCCTTTTGCCTGTTACAAACATATGCACAAAGACATAATAACCTGTACCACAGTGTGGTGAAGGGTATAAACATAGGGAAGGAAATCAAAAATTTCGTATATAGCGTTAACTATCACAGATAGAGTGCTATGCATAATTTTTAGAAATTGGTACCAAAAATGGTGGTAAAAGTACCAAATAAAATCAGTAAGGAAAGTAGTAAAGTCGGACTGGGCCGACTATATGATACCCTTTACAACTTTGGGGATATTCTATATATGTATCCTAACAGACGTCGCCTTTTCTAAGTAACATTGACATGAAATTAAACGAAATTGAATATGCGAACTTTATCTATAAGTAAACCGACTAACATCAATTACAACACATGCCATTCGGCAACCTACCATACTTTGTATGCTTCACTGTTTAAAATGTATCAATAAAGCACCCATTGATTATTTGGTGTACAGTCAACATGAATAGTTCGAAATTATATATGGAAGCTATTCGATATCTAAATCTGAACCGAATTCAAGGAAACTTGCTAGATATTATTTTTTATTAATTTCAGTACGTTTTGTCAATCGGCCTAGTTATGGGCCTTTAGTGCACCATTTACTTAAAATATAGAAGTTATATGTATATCTGAACCAATTTCAAGAAAACTTGACACGAAAAGTTATAATTAATAGAACATTGTACAAAATTGTGTGCCGATCCGCCAATCTTTGGGTATTTAGTGCACAATTTAAATTAAATCGGTCGAAAATATATATTAATACTATATCTAAATCTGAACCGATTTCACGAAATCATTCTGAACCTAATTCAGTACCCTATGCAAATCTCGTGCAAATCGAAAGATATATAGGAACTTAGGCGCCCCCATTTACCTTAGATCGGACGAAAATATATATGGGAGCTATATATAAATCTGACCCGGTTTTCTCGAAACTTGGCACACGTCATTCTAGACCTAATTCATTACGCTGTGCCAAATTTCGTGCAAATCGAATAGGGACTTTGGTACACAATTTACCTTAAATCGGACGATAATGTAAGTGAACTTTGGTTCACCATTTACCTTAAATCAGATGAATACATATATATATATATATATATATTGGAGCTATATCTAAATCTGAACCGATTTTTCGCAATTTCAATAGGGTCCGTCCTTGGGCCAATTTAATGACCTGTGGCAAATTTCATCCAAATCGGATCATAAATGCGACCTGTACTTTGTTAAGAAAATACATGGACGGACGGACGGACATACATAAATCGACTAAGAACGTGATTCTATGCATATTCTCAAAAGGAACCATATGCACAAAGACATAATACCCTGTACCACACTGTGGTGAAGGTTATAAAAATACAATGGAACCGTGAGAAATAGAAATCTGAGACTGGATACGTAGATTCAATTATTACAATGATTATGCTTTGCATTAATATATTTTTGCAGTTAGTACTAAAATTGTACTAAATATTAAATTATAATGGAAACGGTATAGATCGAAATCTGAAACTTATTATGTAGCTTAACAATTTCAAATAGAAAGATATGCATAAATGTTTTTTGAAAATTAGTACTAAATATTGTACCACAGTGAATGGTAAGAAATGAATTTATATATGCCAATTTCTGTTGAAATCGTTTCAGATTTAGATATAGCTCCCATATATAGTTTTGCCCGATTTTAAGTTAATGGAGCACTATACTGCAAATATTGGTCCGATAGAGACAACATTTTGCACAGAGTACTGAAATAGATCCAGATTGATGTATGCGAAGTTTTGTTGGAATCGGTTCAGATTTAGATATAGCTCCCATATATAGTCGTCCGATTTTATGTGAATGTTGCACCAAACTCCGAATATTGGTCCGATTGGACACACTTGTGCACAGAGTAAAGAATTTGGTCTAGATTTATGTCTGCGAAGTTTTGTTAAAATCGGTTCAAATTTAGATATAGCTCTCATAGTCCGATTTTATGTTAATGTAACAATATTAGTCCGATTGAGACAAAATTTTGCATAGAGTACTGAATGAATTCCAGATTGATGTATGTGAAGTTTTGTTGGAATCGGTTCAGTTTTTGATCGAGAAAATAGTATACTATTAGAAAGTAGGATTCGAACATCAATACTTCCTAAACGTATGTTCGAAATAAATGAGGAAAATATCTAAAATGTACTTTAAACTTGATCATATATGATTCACTATTATTCGATGGGTTTTCTAATTTATACTGAAGTCCAAAAGTACCTAGATTCTAATTTAATTTTTTTAAGTGTCATATGGATCATTTATAATATATACTGAGAAATGCATAAATCCATATAATGTTATATTGTGTAGCTAAAGTATTGTTTATCTATTTAAGGTTTAAAATATTATGTGGTTTTGGAAAGATCCGCTAACGAAATATAGGGCATATGCCAATAATATGTAAATGGCGCACCAAAGACCTTATATATTTGAATATTTTCGAATTGTGTCCAAACTGACGTGTACTAAGTTTTGTTGTAATTGGTTACGATGTACATAAACCCCTTAAATACTTAATTATCATATCATACAAAGACAGAAAGGTTTTCATATTTTACTGTATATTTATTATACCCTTCACCACACTGTGGTACAGGGTATTATGTCTTTGTGCGTATGTTTCTAACCGGCAAAACGAAGCGATATAGACACATGGTAGCTTTTGAGAATATGCATAGAATCACTTTCTGAGTCGATTTATGCATGTCCGTCCGTCCGTCTGTCTGTCCATGTTAAATTATAAACAAAGTACAGGCCGCATTTATGATCCGAACATTAGGCCGATTGACAAAAAATTTTGCACAATTTACTGAAGTTAATATAATCTAGTATGTGTAAAATTTTGTTGAAATCAGTTCAAATTTGGATAGAGCTGTCATATATATTTTCTCCCCATTTTCGGTGTCAAAAATTTTGTTAATATAATTCGAATCTACTCTAATTCTAGAATGTCTCTACAAAATTTCAAGTGACAAATCTCAAGAACTCCTGAAGATATAACCGCTTTATTGTGTCAGCATCAAGTGACTGCAAGAGTGATTCTCAAACTTTAAACGCATTTTTCTCGAAGCAGTGTTTTACGAATGGCGGACACGATAACTCAAAAACTAATAATCCAAATTTTGACACGTTTCTCTGGGAGTGTATAGCTATCGTATAATCTATGATAAAGCCAATCGGTGAAGACTTTACTACTTTCCTTACTGGTATATTTATATTTTACTGTGGTGGACATTTGGTATGAAGTA